>NC_048298.1:128302097-128602097 GCF_013100865.1 Trachemys scripta elegans
GGGGAAGTGCCCAGCTGGGGGCTCAGGGTCCGGAGGCATAGGGGCTGCCCGAAGCCCGAGCGCTACCAGCTTCACGGTTTGCCGGACAGCATCCAGACCCTGCGCCCCCGGCTGGCCGCTTCCCCTCCCGGGCTCCAGCTGCGCTGGGGAAGCGCCGGCCGGGGACGCAGGGTCTGGGGGCTGCCCGGCAAACCGTGAAGCCGGTAGCGCTCGTGCAGCCCTTTTCGCGTGGCTGGGAGTGGGAGGGAGGAGGGGGCGGAGTTGGGGTGGGGAAGGGCGGGGCCAGGGTGGGAAATGGGCGGGGCCAGGGCCCTGTGGAGGGTCCTCTTTTTTTATTTGTTCAATATGGTAACCCTATTTCAGCTCTTTATCCCTTTTGAGCATAGGTGTTGGGGGTGCTGCCATACCCCCAGGTTGAAGAAGTAGTAACAACTCAATTATATGGCTACTACCTTTAGCACCTCCACTATAAAAACATTTCCAGCACCCCTGCCTTTGTGATTCATAAAATCAAAGTATTTTTTACCTAAATGCTTGAATAAGTCCCAGGAAACCCAGCAAAGGAACTAACCCTTTTTTTCCTGTTCTGTATTAAATAAACCTATTGTGATACAGGCATTCAGCTACTGGAGCCATGACAAAACCACATTATAATGTTCTAGAGACACAAAGACAGTGTTCTCAACCTGCCAAGACCCAAGGGTGTAACAAAATTCCAGAGTGAGGCACCACCACAAAAGAACATCGGAGCAGGGGTTGAGGAACAAGAAGTGTTCCATTTTTAACTTGTAAAGGGCTCAGTTCTACAACATAGGCCTCATCTACACAGTTCTAAAAACTGATTTAGTTCAATTGCTGCATTTGGACCTCTAGGGGCAGCATGGCCTAGTAGATACAGCACTGGATTGGAATTTGGGAGACCTGGGTTAAAATCCTGGCTCTGCCACTGGCTTGTTGGAGTGACCTTGGGCAAGTCACTTCACCTCCTTGTGCCTCAATTTCCTCATCTATAAAATAGGGGTGATGATGTTTATCTCCTACATAAAACATTTTGAGTGCTATTGGTGAGAAATGCTATATGAGAGCTAGCTATTATTAGTTTATCAGATTAAACCTGGGTAGCTGGCATCTGTAAATTTACAGAAAAAACTAAATTTTTCACACCCCTGAGCAATACAGATAAGCCGACTTAATTTTCTAGTGTAGATGAAGCCTAAGAGTGTTCACACAGGCTTTTGCACGGTTTAAGTACGCTGATTAGGTAAACTGGTGCAACTCCATGTATGAACCTGGCCTGAGTAGCACTTGAGTAACCACAGTGAAGTCCCTGGTTCTGCTCTCATAAGTACATATTACTGGGTAAATTTCACCCCCATGCAGAGAGCCAGAGCAAGGCTTGTGCCCCACTTAAAGTCCTATTTAAGAGTCATTTTGAAGGGTTCTCTGTGCAAGGGTGAATTTCAACCTGTGTGAGGAAACCTCGCAGTATGGTCTTTCTAACTTTGGCTGGAGTCCTCATTTCTAATGGCAATAACTTCCAGGAATAATCAGGGCTGGTCTACACTGGCGGGGGGGATCAATTTAAGATACGCAACTTCGGCTACGCGAATAGCGTAGCTGAAGTCGAAGTATCTAAGATCAAATTACCTGGGGTCCACATGGCGCGGGATCGACGGCTGCAGCTCCCCCGTCGACTGCGCTACCGCCGCTCGCTCTGGTGGAGTTCCGGAGTCGACGGTGAGTGCGTTCGGGGATCGATATATCGCGTCTTAACGAGACGCGATATATCGATCCCGGATAAATCGATTGCTACCCGCCGATACGGTGGGTTGTGAAGACGTACCCTCAGTGGGATGAGCCATGCGGCCACCACTATCCAGCCTTTAGGAGCTGTGAGCCTGGCAGGGCCTGCTCTGCTCCTCCCGCCTCTGTCTGTCTCACAAAAAGCAGGAATTTGTTCAATGATCTGACTGTTTTCCCTTGGTATTTTTCAGGAGAATGCTCTGTCAATGGCCAATCCCATTTCAAAAGTTTTGACAACAAGCATTTCACCTTCAGCGGGATTTGTCAATACTTATTTGCCAAAGACTGTGAGGAGAACTCCTTTTCTGTCATCATAGAGACGGTCCAGGTAACAGCACCTTATGTGTGTGTGGGGTGGGGGGGTGGAGAGGGGTGAGGGGTTTGTGTGAGTTGATGACTAGAGCTTCCTGTGCACATAAATGGCATTTTTCTATAAAATTAGCTAGAATCTCTCTTCTGAATTAACATATGTTTTGCCTCTTCTTGCTGCCACTCCTTTAACCCCAGGCTGTAAATTCACATTCACAGTGGGACTGCATTGTGTCTCTGGAGTTTTGCCAAGTTAGCATATAAATACAAGAGACAGAGGAGGGTGTGCCTCATACACTGAACTGTTTGTGCTGCTCGCTGGGTAATTGCCCTGGGCAGAAGCTATGGGACATGTAGTAGCATTGTTACCTTAATAGTATCTGGAGTTTTTTCTCACAGGGATGCATTGGCTAATAAGTTGCATTACTTCCTAGTATGTCAGCCCCTCTCAACTTGTTTCCTGCACCCTCTGCCACATAGAGAATGGCAAAGACCCAGTTGCAGGGCAGGAAGGGGAGATAGCCAGAGAGAAATGGGAAGGGTGCCAGAGTATATTGGGACAGGCAGGACACCAGTAGAGTTTCCTCAGGGAGTTTTGCGGAAGGGGCAGTAAAATGGGTATGGGAGTACGTGAGAGAACTGAGGGAGTGGGAAGGAGGGCGGGGAAGGTAAGGGAGTTTGCAGAGGGAGGAGTGAGGGCATAATATTGAGGGAGGGCAGAGAGGTAGGATAGAGAGAAAGGGCCGCAGCGGTGGAAGTGCAGAGGTTTTGGAAGGAGAGAGGAAGGCACCAGGGCAAGTTGAGGGAGGGAGGGAGGCAGGCAGGCAGCAGAAGCAGCATGAAGAGCACAGTGACCGGGCAGAGACGGGGAAACTTTTCCAAGGCAGCAGGGACAGGTTAGGGGTGGTTAAGAGGCCCCAGAGAGAAGGTGTGCAGAAAGCTCACTTGCTTTAGGGAAATGGGTTTTGCCCATCCCCACCCACAACTCCCTTCAGCACCAGTGACTATTACGTTTGTGCCTGTTACGTAACAGATCTGAGATCAGAGCTGTGCCTGTGGAACTGGCATAACTGGTTTCCACTGAAACTGTTCTTTCGAAACTGATGAGGGAAGACGGGAGCTAGTGAGTCACCATTCCCTGTCTGCAGAATGTTCCACCCACAGCTTCGTAACTAGTGACATCAGCGCTCGAAATGGTGAAAGTGAGAGCTGTGCGCCTCTAGTTCCCCATTTGAACAGACTTGTGACATGTCTCATCATCACACCAGACAGAGCAGTCAAGAGGAGAGGCTCTCTCATCACACAGTGCAGCCTGTGTTCCAGGGAGCCTGCTGTCATGGCCCCATAGCTCCTTTTCCAGGGCCCTGAGAACAGACACTGCCCTAGAGTAGCCTGATCTATAGATTGTGTATTAATTACACTGAGTACATAAGAATTTCCAGTTACCCCTCTGTGGTTTGACAGCTTCTTGTCTCAAGATCAGGCCCAGTATTATTAAAATTACTGTTCGATTGGGAACCTTGGTGTGCACAGTTGCAACACTCACACTTTAGGAACTTTCTATGTTTGTAACAGTTCTATTAATGCATGCAGCAAAGTCACAGACACTCTAACCCAGCAAGGTAGCTAGAAGTAATACAGAATGTGCATCTCACATCCCTTGCAGAACAACATGAAATGTTATCCATTATCTTCCTCATCACTATCACCTTCCTCATCATCACCAGTGGCCACCATACTGTAACCTCTCTCTCCTCCTGCACACAGGCTGGGCTACAACTTTTATAACATGTTACGCTGACGTCCCTATGCCTCATGTATATTCACTAGGGATTTCTCCCTTCTTATTTGTTTTCTCTCACCCTACTAATGTTCGGGTGCCTTTCTCCTATAGGTTAGGATAGTAATGATCTCATCTTATTATCATATATGTCAATTTGTTGCAATGGCACCCTTGTGACCAGATATCTGCAGTTGTTCCTATCCTAAAATATCGAAGAGCTAGTGTTGGCTCATATTCCTGTGGTTTCCTGATGTCGTTATTTACAAACTTCCCCCTTAAACACTCTACTCCCAATTCCCCAAAACTTAGGGGTGACCATTGGGCTATTTATCTGTGCCAACGTTCATAGGCCGCATGCCTTATGCTAACTTCCGTAGCCAGTGTCTTACAGGATACAGGCCTGTAGTTTCCTTGCATTACTGCTAAATAAAATAAATACTAAAGCCAGCTCCATGGGCGACAGATGTGACACTAAAATTACAGCCGCAGGAGGGCTTCTGGCCCAGCATGCTGGAGGAGCTGAGTCATTGACAAAGTGAAATCCTAACAGTCATAGGAAATGTTGGCTTCTTCTTAGTGTGCCGATGATCTTGATGCAGTGTGCACCCGCTCGGCCTCTGTCCGAATCCAGGACATGGAGAACAGCATCATCAAAATGAAGCATGGGGGCGTTATCTCTCTGAATGGGCAGGATGTACAGATTCCTTTGACACAAGGTATGTTTGTGGCCTGTAACAATTCAGACCACACATTACTATCTACATTGCACACTGAGCCCAGGCTTTACTTCAGGTTTGAGCCCAAGCCCCCTTCTGTCCACACAGAATCAGTTTGCCCCAGTCAGCAAGCACTGAGCACCCAATCCTAGGATGCTGCTGGGGTGGGACAGAGACACTGGGACTCGGGTCCAGGCCCTGTCATTTTTACTGTGGATGCAGGCCAAGAAAGGTCTGCGTAGCACAGTATGGACATGTCAGCACAGCTGTGAGACCAGCATACAGCAATTCTAAACCTGGGTTTACAATGCAGTGTAGACACTCAAGCATGGGCTTGGAAACACTGAGTCCATAAGGCTGGGGTCCATAGACCCAGGTTTAGTGTGCAGTATAGACATACCCAAAGGTGGCTCCCTTCTCAACTTTATCAGGCAGGCTTTAGCCTAGCTCAAAGAGTGTTTCCTATTCCCAACTCTGAGTCACATTTTATACAGTTACCGCAAAAAGAACAGGAGTACTTGTGGCACCTTAGAGACTAACAAATTTATTAGAGCATAAGCTTTCATGGACTACAGCCCACTTCTTCAGATGCATATAGAGTGGAACATATATTGAGGAGATATATATACACACATACAGAGAGCATGAACAGGTGGGAGTTGTCTTACCAACTCTGAGAGGCCAATTAAGTAAGAGAAAAAAACTTTTGAAGTGATAATCAAGATAGCCCAGTACAGACAGTTTGATAAGAAGTGTGAGAATACTTACAAGGGGAGATAGATTCAATGTTTGTAATGGCTCAGCCATTCCCAGTCCTTATTCAATCCTGAGTTGATTGTATCTAGTTTGCATATCAATTCCAGCTCAGCAGTCTCTCGTTGGAGTCTGTTTTTGAAGTTTTTCTGTTGTAAGATAGCCACCCGCAGGTCTGTCATTGAATGGCCAGACAGGTTAAAGTGTTCTCCCACTGGTTTTTGAGTATTATGATTCCTGATGTCAGATTTGTGTCCATTAATTCTTTTGCGTTGAGACTGTCCGGTTTGGCCAATGTACATGGCAGAGGGGCATTGCTGGCACATGAGTTGGTAAGACAACTCCCACCTGTTCATGCTCTCTGTATGTGTGTATATATATCTCCTCAATATATGTTCCACTCTATATGCATCCGAAGAAGTGGGCTGTAGTCCATGAAAGCTTATGCTCTAATAAATTTGTTAGTCTCTAAGGTGCCACAAGTACTCTGTTCTTTTTGCGGATACAGACTAACACGGCTGCTACTCTGAAACCTATACAGTTACCGTCACCTTTTATTGAATTTGCATCTTGCCGGGTTCTCCTGGACATGTGCCCAGGACCCCAGTTGGTGTAAATTGGCCCTGCTCAATTGAAGCTGGTGGGGTTATGCTGCTGTTGACTATTTGAGGATCTAGACTACGACATTCAAAACCAATGTCAAGTATCCATTTTATCCACCCCAAAACTTGACATTTTAGAAGAGGACTGCAATGATTTCACTAATAACTCTGGATAATGCTCATATGTGTTTCTTTTGGGGCCTGTGAGGCCCAGATCATGCTAAGGAGAAGTGCAGAGATGCATCAGACCAGGGGATACAATACCTGTGGATGTCAAAGTGATGCACAGCAACCAGGGGACCATGGTTGGTGTGTCCCACTTTGTCATTGTGCAGTCTCCACCTCTCCTGCGGTGTGGTGCCAACTCCATTGGCCTGTATCATGGGAGCGGGTGATATTCTACGCCTGGCCCATCTCTGCACCTTTCGGGGAGCCTAGGACCAGTAAGCAGCTGTGCTACACTAGCACTGTCTTTGTGCCCCCGTTGGTACTGGGGTGAATCAAATGGTACAAATCCATATGTCTATACTAGGGGTTTGCATCATTTCCACTACATTTGTGCAAAGAAAATAGTGTAGACAAACTTTAAGTGTATCTGCTTAGATCCATCTCACGGGCTGATGGGTGATGAGGACATTGTATCCTGCTTGCTGATGACGGAATGCATCCTTTCTTGTCTGAAACTTGTCCGATGTGTTTTTGAGGTGCCCTCCGTATCCAGCGCATTATGATGTCTTCAGTTCACCTCACCTATGGGGAAGATTTACAGATTGACTGGGATGGTCGTGGTAAACTTCTGGTGAAGGTAGTTTTTTCTCCTCTCACCCCACCCAAACATACACAAAGACTTTCTTGTCTGATGTGAGAAATTGCTTGTGTTGCATGCTATAAATTCCATTCTCTCTCTCAGCCTTCAGAGCAATATACTGATCCCTTTGTTTTCTAGAAACAAACATTTGCATCGCAGAAACAGCTTGGGTTTTTTCTCTCTTTCTTTTCTATGCACTAACAGTAGCCATTAACCGTGAATAGCTTTGCTTTCATTACAACAGACCCCTATGGGCCAGATTTTGATTTCATTTACTCTTGTCTATCCCCACTGAAGTCAATAGGATTGCATAGGTGAAAATAAGAGATGAATTTGGCCCATAGGATACAATCATTCATATGTTCAAGGGAAAAAAGATAATTTAATTGCACGGGATATACAGCATGCTGCTCCTACTAAGAATAATATTTATGGTCATTCCAGGTCAACGCAAAGAGAGAAGTTTGTATTGTGGAGCATAGGGCAACTGAGTGTCAATAATAGCTTTTTGTGTCCTACAAAAAATATAATCAGTAATCTTATAATAAATCCTTTTATATTCCCAGCAAAGCCGCTTTTATAGTTTGTACTAGATTGATTGAATTTCTCAAGATTCTGCTTCATAAGCACAATGGTGAAGTGTGATTGATAAAGGTAATAGTGTTGATGTAATATACTTAGACGTCTTTAAGATGTTTGACTTGATGCCACATGACATATGGATTAAGAAATTAGGATGATACAAATTCAACATGGCACACATTAAATGGATCAAAATGAGCTAACAGATAGGTCTCAACATGTAATTGTAAATAGGGAATCATCAATGAGGTGCTTGTGTTTCTAGTGGGGTCCTGCGAGGATCTGTTGTTGGCCCTACACTATTTAATGTTTTTATCAGTGGCCAAGAAGAAAACATGAAATTAGATAAACTTTGCAGATGATACAAAGATTGGAGGAGTGGTAAATAATGAAGAGGGCAGGCTATTCACTGATAAAAAGTGATCTGGATTGCTTGTTAAGATGGGTGCAAGCAAACAGTATGCATTTAAAAATGGCTAAATATAAATGTATGCAACCAGGACAAAGAATATAGGCCATACCTACAGGGTTGGAGACTCTATCCTGGAAGCAGTGACTCTGAAAAAAGGCTTGGGTATTGTGGTGTATAATCTGCTGAACGTGAGCTCCCACTATGAGATGCTGAGGCTAAAAAGGGCTAATGTGATGCTTGTATACATAAATGGGAATCTTCAGTAGGAATAGGGAGGTTATATTACCTCTGTATTTGAAATTGGTGTGACTGCTATTAGAATACTGTGTCCTGTTCTGGTGTCCACAGTTCAAGAAGGATGTTGATAAATTGGAGAGGTTCAGCGAAGAGTCACAAGAATGAATCAAGGACTGGAAAACATGCCTCATAGTGAGAGACTCTATTTAGCTCATCAAAGAGAAGGTTAAGGGGTGACTTGATTACAGTTTATAAGTACCTAGATGGGGAACAAATATTTAATAATGGACTCATCCGTCTAGCTAACAAACATATAACAAGATGGTAGGAGTTGAAGCTAGACAAATCCAGACTTCAAATAAAGTGCATATTTTTTACAATGAGAGTAATTAACCATTTAGCAAGGGCTGTGGTGGATTCTCCGTCACTGGAAATTTTAAAATCAAGATTGGATGTTTTTCTAAAAGATATGCTCTAGTTCAAACAAGAATGAATTCAGGGAAATTCTATGGCCTGTGTTATACTGGAGGTCAGACTAGATGATCACAGTGGTCTTTTCTGGCTTTATAATCTATTTATGTATGAAGAGTACACACTTGGACAGTATATTGTGCTTATTCTAAGGTAGAGTCCTGTGTGGGACTATTCTTTAATCCCACTCCTCCCCGATCTTGCTATTATGGCAGCGGGTCCTGCAAGACCCATGGGATCTCAGTCCCGCTGCAGGGCTCTACACTAGTGCCCCACGGGGCTCTAATTCTAAGGGCCAAAAATATGGCCACCTTTCCCTGGAGATTAAGATGGGGAGAGAGCCCAGGGAACCCTATCATACCACCCTGTATGCACATGCAGGAGGCTGTCCTTGGGTGATTGTTACATCTTGAGGACCGCTGGTGGAGGCTAGTCAGTGCTGACCACAGCTCTTCAATCCTCCGGGGGACATGATGAGGCAGAACGGGGGTGCGGGTGTTTCTGTGGCACTGCTCCCCTGCACATTGGCCTTCAGCTGCCCACTGGAGGTGAGCGGGCTACAAGGGTAGAACAGATGTACTGACTGCAGTCCTAACCATGCTTCCCTGCACCACCGTTATGGGCCTGATGATTGCGCATCCTTTTCTTGCATTGGTGAGCACTTACTAATGTGAGCAGGTCCATTGTTGTCAACGGGAATAATTGTGTGAATAAGAGCTCACCATTGTAAGAGCTCCATAACTGAACCCTTTATCTGCTCTTGCACTATGCTCATGCTGTGAATCTATACTCTTGCTCTGGCTATATTCTTTTTCCTTGCCTTCCACTCTACCCAGTATGGTTCTGTCTCAGAACCATCATGAAGCTCATAAAACTAGCACAGAGTTGTACCCATCTTTGCTATCGCGAATTCTGGATAAATGTTGCATAGTAGCACAAAAAGTGGGCTTAATATTCTAGTTCAAGGTAAAGGTTCATCACAGCTTCAGCAATTGAAAAAACACTGTAACAGGAGGGAAAGCTCTGGAAGGGTTTAAGAATATGGATTCAGCAATTTGTGTTTTGGTCTAGTCTAGATGTATAATACCAAAATACCTAGTGTTTGTTTTAGGGTTGAGGATAATTCAGTTCAATCCATTGGCACCTCTCAGGATTTCCGGCTTTTCTCTGCATCAGTGGTCTCTTCTGCCAGGTCTCAGACCCTTACATCCTGACCATCTCCTTGCCTAGCTGTTAAAAAGTCTAATTTTCTACTTCAACCCCTTTATCATAACAGCAATAACTGTTGCTAATTACTGTCTTAGCTGTTTCCCCCATTGTCTTTTTTTATTATGTTCTGCTATGAATTCCTTCCCATTTATGTACCTAAGTCAGCGTTATTGTTGCCTTTGGAGCACTAATTTACGGTGTAAATGGACTGACCTATTGCCAAACATTTCTGACAATTGGGGGAAGTGATCCACTCCCACTGACTTGTGCAAACACTTCTGGTAAAAGTTAGTGTTTGGATTGCCTGCTGCATTCATCCTCTGGTGACCTCTGAAAGCTTGTGATTTGACCCCTTCAGGCAAGGCCTGCAGTTTCCAAAGCATATATAGAACTTCGGATGAACATGAGTCACTGTGTGTTTGAAGAATAACGGTGTCCTTAGTTACAGAAATGTTAGAAATTCACTTTCCTTGGGGCTTTCTGACTTCATTTTTTCTGCGTACCCCTCACCTGCTGCTGTTGTCAGTGAGAACAGGACTGGCTTCCCTTTGGAGCCCTTCACCAATGATCTTTTATTAGCCAGAGGAATAACTGTGAAAGATACTCCACTTTTCAGCCTGCCTCTGTATCACTGCTTACCCCTGTCAAGCTGAGGTACAAGGGGCAGCAGTCTAGTCTATGGATACAGGGAGCTACTGTACCACTGGCCATTGGGCCAGCCCCCAAACGTTGTTTGTAATATTCATTTAGAGACCACATTCTTCTGGATGTTGATGGCCACTGGCAATTCCTATTGACCTGCCTCTCTGTCCTCCCGCCATTTTTTTGTGATATTACAATCATTCTCCCATATTTAAAAATCCTTTTCCTCTCCACTATTGCTGTCATAAAGAGCAACACAGACAGGGGAATTAAACTACCCAAGGAAAACTGTGAAAGCGACTAGACATTAAGTGCTATTAAATGCACAAAGTAAATACATCGGGGGGGAAAAAACAGAATTTTTTTCTCTACTTAAGTAAAAATAATTCAGTTGGTTAAAAAAAGTTACTACTTGTACATTTTTACTACTTGTTAAAAAAAGTATGTAAAAACTGTTTGATTTTTAAGTTGATGGTGCCCCTTTAATGTATATTTGAGGAATTTACATAGTCCATTAAAAACATTGCCATGAAACTGTGGAGTAATATTGAAGAATAACCATTCTACCCTTGTTTCTGTGAGCTCTCCCCAATGTACACTGACAGAATCTGTGGTCTGTGTGGAAACTTCAATGGCAATGAAGGGGATGACTTTCTGACACCTTCTGGTCTCGTGGAAGCCCTTGTGGAAGATTTTGGAAATGCCTGGAAGCTCAATGGAGATTGCCAAGACTTGTTAAAACAAGACAGCGACCCCTGTAGTCTCAACCCTCGCTTAGGTACTGAAACCTGGCCTCCACATAACATCTGGTACAGTGTAACAACATGTGATCTTCCATCCCATAAAAGTGCAACTGTTTTGTACTGGCAACAGGCTCATGATAGAGTCTGTAAAATAAAAAAAAACACCTTTCATTCTGTGCACTGAATGAGGCAGGGGTCCTGTGGGAAAAAAATACTATGTGCTCATGTAATTAAAAACTGTATCATACTGTGTACACATAAGGAGGCTGAATTCAGATTACATGGGAAACCTGACTTCTGGCTTTTCCTAACTTCAGAGAGCTTGACTCTGTAACCTTAATAATGTGCTTTTTAATGTAGTTTTCTAACTTAATTTTCTAATTTAAACAAACTGGAAAAAAAAAAGCATCATGAAACTCCAGAAATTCCATCATATGGAACCATATTGATGCCAAACTTGGGTTATTGAGAGGGTTTGGACCATTAGATTTACAGCACAGACTTGAGCTAATTTGTAGACGTAGTAGACTATTATGCTTTATGTGGATCAGTCACAAGAGGGGAATAGACACTTTGCAAGAGGGTTTCACAGCTATTTGCTGACAGAAGGGAAATATAGAGACTCAGGACTCCTAGGTTCAATTCCCGGTTCTGATGGGGAGCGTGCTCCAGTGGTTGTAGACCCTTCTGCCCCATTCCCCTAGCCTGTCTCTGCCCCCCTCGGCTCCTGTGTGCCCCAGCTTCTGACTGCTCCCTCTCTGCCCCTATCCACCTATGTCACCCAGGCTCTTCCTTTCCTCCTATACACTCCCTCATCGCCTGATACCTGCTTTCCTTCCCTTCGCTTCTATGCCTATCCTCCCTGCTTCCCCACTGGCTCCTGGCTCTGTTCCACCCCCAAGTCCTGACCCTTTCTCCCTCAGGCTCCTGCAACCCTGTTGCGCCCCCTCTTTCCCCCCCCCCCCCCCCCCTCCCCCCCCCCCCCCAACCCACATTCCAGTATTGCAGCTGCTGCGTCCTCCTCCTCCATAGTGCCTGGGCTGCAGCAGGGGGAAGGATTGAGAGCACAGGAGAGACAGTCTTTTGGCTCTCAATTCTGGTGCCCCTGGTGTCCAGAAAGACTAATTGTATGGGATGGTGCATGCTCAGTTGCTCTGTGGAGATGGCACATGCACAGCCCAGTCACACACATGAGCTGAGAGGAAATGGCACATGAAAAAATTCAGCCTGAACAGTTTAAGTCTGCATAGTTATAAGCAGCTGAAAACCAGTCTTATCATAGGAAGTGCCAGGCAAACTTAGTTACAGGTGGCGCTACCAGTTCTGCCTCTGATAACAAAACAGAAAATGGAGGTTTTCCTATGTTTATTTTGCTAAGTAAGGGCTGTTATGATTTAATAGGAAATAATCCAGCACTTACAGTCGCTTCTCTTTTAGTGTAAAGTGTCTGAATAATATTTTTCTCATTTTAGCCAAGTATGCTGAAGATTCCTGCTCAGTTCTGATGTCGTCCATATTTGAGCCTTGCCACCATGAAGTTAACCCTTCTCCATACCTGAAGAACTGCCGCTATGACGTTTGCTCCTGTTCTGATGGCAAGGATTGCTTGTGTGCTGCTGTTTCTACCTATGCCACTGCATGTGCTAGGAAAGGCGTTCTGATCGAGTGGCGGGAACCGGACTTCTGCTGTAAGTGAATGCTGCAAAGAACTACTTTCTTGCATTGACTCTATGGTGTCCTTTCGCAAGGTCAGTGAGCCAGAGGGAGTTAAGGGACCTGATTTCTGCAAGGTGCTGAGTGTCTCCTCCAGGACATGTGTAACACGCTCAATTGTCTTGCACTCCATTAAGAGTCGAGGGTGCTCAGTTGTTCACAAAAGGTTCTCAGTATCAGGCAAAAATAGCTCCCATTGAGCAAACCTCAGCTGATTTGGTGGCTTGGTTCAGATAACTTCCCTATTAACTTTGGCTGCCTATCTGAAAATGTTCTGAATATCTTGGGCTGGCAGTATCCAAAGTCTCTCATGAAGTTTATGGTAACAGGTTCTTTCATTGTATTTTGACACTTCCTATCTGGGACCCAATCCTGGGAGGCACTGACCACCTCAACTCCTGTTGTCTTCCAAAGGAGTTGTGAGTATTAACCACAGAATCAGATCTCTGGCCCTAGGAGAAACCTAGCAGACTGTTTAGTTCAGGTTCCAAGGGAAAGGTACAAGCCAGTTCTTATTATGTCTGCACCATTTTTCCAATATGTGAGTACTATTTTGCTGTCATGTTTAGGCCTCTTTGTCTCCACTGTTAATTCTAATAGGACCCTGAGGCTGAGACATCTGTGACAAGACAATGATGATTTATCATTGTTCAAGTAGTGCACAGAGTCCCTCCAGCAGGCTGTCTCTCCACTGTGCTACACACTGTACAGATATAGAGGGTGGGATTTTCAGAGGTGTCTAAAGGAATTAGGCCATATCTACAGTTAAAGCAATACAGGGGCAGCAGTGCAGCTGTGCCACTGCTGCACTTCAGTATAGACACTTACTACAGCGACAGGAGCAGAGCCGGTGCAACCATTTAGGCAACTTAGGCGGTTGTCTAGGGCGCTAGGATTTGGGGGGGGCGCCATTTTCTTTGGCAGCGACTGTGGCAGCCGGATCTTCGGCCGCCCTGGTCGTCGCCGGCATTTAGGCGGAGGGAGCTGGGGCAGTGGAGTGCGGGGAGGGCTGCCTGCAGCAAGGGGGAGGGAGGGGCGGCATGCAGGGGAACTCCCCGCCCCAGCTCACCCCTGCCCCACCTCCTCCCCAAGCATGCCGTGGCTGCTTCACTTCTCCCGCCTCCCAGGCTTGCGGTGCCTAAGCTGATTGGCGCTGCAAGCCTGGGAGGCGGGAGAAGTGAAGCAGCGATGGCGTGCTCGGGGAGGAGGAGGGGCAGGGGTGAGCTGGGGTGGTGGCGTACCTCAGGGGGGGGGGTGGGGAGCTGCTGCAGGGGGGGCGCCTCAGGGTGGAGGGGGGCGCTGCCACGGGGGGGGGCGCCTCAGGGCAGGGGCTCGAGGATGGGGGGGGCACAAGGTGGAAGTTTCGCCTAGGGCGCGAAACATCCTTCCACCGGCCCTGGATGGGAGGGATTCACTCATCACTGTAGTAAATCCATCTCCCAGAGAGACGGTCGCTAGATCAATTGGAAGAATTCTTCTGTCAACCTAGTGCTGTGTACACAGGGATTTAGGTCGGTTTAATTATGCTGCTCGGGGGCGTGGATTTTTCACACTCCTGCCCTGAGTGATGTAACTGGGTTGATCTAATTTTCTAAACTACACCAGTTCTTAAATGCCTAACTTCCAGTGAAAGCCAGTGGGATCCGAAGGCTGAATTCTCCTTAGGATTGTTTGAAAACCCCACCCATAATAAATGGCAGCCCCTGTCCCACAGAGTTTACAATCTAAAAGGCCAGGCAAAACAGGTGGCTGAAACACACAAATAGACCCGGGGGGTGGGGGTAGAGATTGATGAGGGGGTGACAAAAATAGTAGGATGATTATGCACGGACCAAGAGTGTGTGTGTGTGAAGAATCTGGCAAGAGGCTGGAACAGAAAAAACAATCTCCCTTTTTTTCATCTCATTATTAGGCAGAGCTGGTTGGAAAATTTCCATTGAAATGAAATTTTGATAGAAAATAGAAATAACTTTCTCAATAAATGTTTGCGAAAGACTTTTCTTCTTTTCCCCAAACAGCTCTACTCTTAAGGACAGTAGCCAATCAGGGATTTGGGGGAAAAGCCCTTATGGTTGGCTGCACTTCAACCCAGTTCCATTATTCCTTCCCAAACAGTAGCTGGGTGGGGCAGCCATTTGAAAAACTGAGTTACTGTAGAAGCTAGAGAGGTGAGAGGTCACTGGCGCTCCAGCTGATACAATCTCGACCAGTGAAGTTAAGTGATTCCAACTGTTGGAGGCTGGATAATATTTACTGAGAGAGAAAGAACAAGACTGGATTCTGTTAAATGGCTGTATGGTTTCATAATATTGACCTAATTTATGTAAATGTTCAGAGAGTGGAACAGTAATTCAATAAAAATCCTTTTTTAAAAAAACGCACCCGTCTGGAGGCTGAAAGCGAGAGCAGCGATAATGCACCATCGTTCTTGCTGTAATTGAACAAGTCAGTTTTCACAATTAATCTTTAATAGTGTAGCAGAGCACTTAGTGCCTGCACCAAGCGCAGATTTCTCCGACTGCAGATCCATCAGACCCCATTAGATAATTCTGATGCTCCAGACATCTCCTGTCACCCGAAGGAGAACAATCATTCCTTTAATGGGCTTGAGACTTGAATATGCTGTTTGCATAATTTGTGCTGACGGCCCGATGTATTGAACTGGTGGCTGCTCCCCTGCTCTCTGACTGAGATACAGGTTCACAGGCAAATGACTTGACAGAAGCAGTTTGCTTTATCTGAAGTTCAATAGTGGCAGGTGGACTGTGGCCTCTTTGTGCTACACACTGTACAGATAGATAGGGTGGGATTTTCAGAAGTGTCTAAAGGGGTTAGGCTATGTCTCACTTAAAGCGATACAGTGGCAGCAGTTGATTACTATACTGCTAATGTACCATGGCATTTCTGGCTGTTAAACGCGGCATGATAGGCTGTTGTACAAATCCAACATACAGGTATTGAAAATGCTTGTGGCTTCATTCTAATTCATTTGTCTAAGAGGGAAATCCAGGCCCTATAGCCCTCTGTGGATGCAAGAGACCTGATAAGGAGCAGAACTAGTTGTGCTGCATGGGGGTATGTAGGAGGATGGAGTCCACCATAGGGGTTTGCATCCCCTGTGTACCGCATCTCCCCTACAAGGAGGAGGTATATCAGTCACCAAGTGCTCCTTCAGGGCTCTCGAGCAGATTTCAGGGACCCATTGACCAACCCACCTCCTGCCCTGTAGATTTGCTGCAGTAGTGTCCGTGTTGAATGACTTAGGTGAGAGGATTTCTGTGTGAGAGAATATGTCTGCACTGCAGAGTTAACCCAGGCTCTTACTCAGGTGTTACCCTTACCCACGTCCTGTCCACACACAAATCATCTCACATGAGTTTGCTGGTGTTTTAAACCTGGGCTAGCAGGCTTGGCTGGGGCTATGGGATAGAGCTAGGGCTGTTCTTAGGATTTATGGGGCCCCTACGCAGCACAGGCGCCAACTTTTTTCTGCGCCAGTGGGTGCTCGCACCCCCGGCCCCGCCCCAACTCCACCTCTGCCCCAAAGTCCCCGCCCTAACTCCGCCCCCGGTACCCCTATTGGACCCCTCCCCAAACCCCCACCCCAGCCCCACCTCCTCCCCCAAGCATGCCGCGTTCCCCCTCCTCCCCCCTCTGCACCCACCGGCAGCTCCCCACTCCGCCCCCCCGCCCCAGCTCACCTCCACCTTGCCTCCACCTCCTCCCCTGAGCGTGCCGCCGTGTCCTGCTTCTCCCCCATCCCTTCCTCCCTCCCTTCCTCCCAGCGCTTGTGCCGCAAAACTGTAGTAAATCCATCTCCCAGAGAGGCGGTCGCTAGATCAATTGGAAGAATTCTTCTGTCGACCTAGTGCTGTGTACACAGGGATTTAGGTCGGTTTAATTATGCTGCTCGGGGGCGTGGATTTTTCACACCCCTGCCCTGAGTGACGTAACTGGGTTGATCTAATTTTCTAAACTACACCAGTTCTTAAACACCTAACTTCCAGTGAAAGCCAGGGGGATCCGAAGGCTGAATTCTCCTTAGGATTGTTTGAAAACCCCACCCATAATAAATGGCAGCCCCTGTCCCACAGAGTTTACAATCTAAAAGGCCAGGCAAAACAGGTGGCTGAAACACACAAATAGACCCGGGGGTGGGGGTAGAGATTGATGAGGGGGTGACAAAAATAGTAGGATGATTATGCACGGACCAAGAGTGTGTGTGTGGAGAATCTGGCAAGAGGCTGGAACAGAAAAAACAATCTCCCTTTTTTTCATCTCATTTTCATCTCATTATTAGGCAGAGCTGGTTGGAAAATTTTCATTGAAATGAAATTTTGATACAAAATAGAAATAACTTTCTCAATAAATGTTTGCGAAAGACTTTTCTTCTTTTCCCCAAACAGCAGTGGGGAGCTGCCGGTGGGTGCAGAGCACTCACCAATTTTTCCCCGTCGGTGCTCCAGCCCTGGAGCACCCACGGAATCGGCGCCTATGCTACGCAGTATTATTAAACTGGTGCCCCTATGCCCGACTTGCTCTCAGCTACACAAAATGGATATGGCCCCTGTCTTCTGCCTAATAAGGAGACTGCAGCACACTCTGGGTGTGCAGGAACCGACCCACTCTTACCTGCTGTCCCAGTCATAGGCACGGACTCTGTGGATGGGTGCTCTGGGGCTGGAGCACCCATGGGGAAAAGTTAGTGGGGGTGCAGAGCACCCACCGGCACCAAGCTCCTCCCTGTGTCCCCCTCCTCCTGTGCCTCTCGCGCGCCAGCAGCCCCTCGTTTACCAACTCCTCCCCCTCCCTCCCAGCACTTCTGGAGCACCGCAAACAGCTGATTCGTGGCATTCAAGCTCTGTGAGGGAGGGGGAGGAGCAGGGAAGAGCAGGGAAGAGGCAGGGCGGGGATGGAGCAGGAGCGTGAAGAGGCGGGGCAGGGTCTTGGGGGAAGGGGTGGAGTGGGGGCAGGGCCCGGATTGGGGGGGGGTCGAGAACCCCCCCGGCAAGATGAGAAGTCAGCGCCTATGGTCCTGGTGGTGCCCCAAATTTTTGGGTGCCCTACGCAGCGGCGTATGCTGCGTATGGCTAAGGACGGCCCTGGCTAGAGCTCAGGTGCCACTTTCACTCAGACTGGTAATGTGCACACTTTGCTGTGAAGACTCTGGCTAAACCAGCTGAGTGCTGATAGCCTCCAATGCCCTTCCCACAATTCCCCATATATGTCTTCGAGTGCTTGCTCATATCGATTCCAATTAGGTGTGTGCGTGCTGCGTGCACAATCGTCGGAGAAATTTTCTACCCTAGCAACACCCGGTGGGTCGGCTGTGGAGCCCCCTGGAGTGGCGCCTTCATAGTGCTGGATATATACCCCGGCCGACCCAGCGCCCCCTCAGTTCCTTCTTACCGCCCGTGATGGTCGTTGGAACTGTGGAGCACGGCATAGCTGTTCTCCATGCTCCCTAGCTTTACCCGTTGCTTCTTGTAGATAGTTGTTAATTGTGTTCTTTAGATTGGTGGTAGTTGTTAATAGTTATAAATAGTTTTTCGTAGTTTAGCGGGGGATAAGGGGGCTTTTATTCCCCCCCTTCCCCCCCCCCGGCGCACAGCCGGGCTCATGCCCAAGGCTCCCGGCTTTAAGCCGTGCGCGACATGTGCTAGGCCTATGCCAACGGGAGACCCCCATGACTCTTGTCTGAAGTGCTTAGGGGAGTCTCACCAAACGGACAAGTGCAAGATTTGCAAGGCTTTCAGGCCAAGGACGAAAAGGAGCGGGATTTCAGGCTTAAGCAGCTCCTCATGGAGGCGGCACTTAGCCCGGATCCTCCTTCAGCACGCCAGGTTTCGGCACCGAGCGCCTCGGTGCGTAGTGCCCCAGCGACACCTTCTGGTACTGCACCGCAGGCAGACACGGAAAAGGCGTCACGGCACCGTCCTCCCTCGGCACCGCGTCTGCCGCAAGCCCCTCGGCGCCGGTTCCTGTCTCCAGGACATAAAAGGCCCCGTAAGACTCAGGACGCTGCCGTCCAACAGGCACCGGCTCCCCCCGCACCGGTGGTAGAGCCGCGCCCGGCTTCCGAACGCCAAGGGTGCAACTATCATCAGCAACGTTGACTCCGGCACAGGGTGTAGAGCCGTTGAGTCCGGTGCGGACTGGCTCACCACCTCGTCAGGTGGTGGAGCCGTCTCCCTTCTACACCGGAGACGTTTGCCACGGCGAGAGACCTCATCGCCCTCATGGAGCTAGTGCCGTCTCAACCCGTGGCACCGCATGCCCTTCGTACGGTACAGTCCAGGGGCAAGCCTACCCTGATACGGCCGCCATCTCCAGGCGTGGACTCGCGGCACCGCTCCCAGTCTCGGAGCAGGTCTCGACGCCGCTCGCAGTCCCGGCACCGATCTCCATCTCGGCGCCAGTCGTACTCGCGGCATAGATCTACCTCCCGGCACCGGTCTACCTCCCGGCACCGGTCTTTTTCTCGGCACCGACCCGAGCATCGGTACCGGTCGGAGTCAAGGCGCAGCCCTCGGCACCGGTATGAGCACCGCTCCCATTCCCGAGGCTGCTCCTGGCTCTGAGGTTACAGACGGCCTTCGTCGTCCAGATCCAGATCCGGATCCCGATACCGACATGGACATTGGCACTGTTCTCGATCCCGGTACCGTTCACCGGCACCACGCAGAGACCGCTCATCGATGGATCGGCACCGCTCGGCACCGTACCAGGACGATTCCCTGCACCCACGCTCGGCACCGCCCTGGCCCTCGAGATCGGCGTCTCAGTCGTCTGAAGGGGCTCCCTGTTCAGCGTACCCTGCTCAGGGTCAAGCCGCAGACGACTTGGGTCATTGGCAGGAGGGGGCAGAAAACCTTCAACAAGACCCTACGCATTGGTTTTTCTGGACCCCTTGGGCGTATCACCAGGCTCAAGGGGCTCCACTAGCGGCCTCTCGCTCGGCTCACTCTGAGCCCAGGGTTCCTGAGGCCACCATCTCCCGTCCTCCCCCAGGGGGTATGGAGGCTCCGGCCCTGACGCCCACGCAGGAACCAGACCCTGGTGCAGGGGATCCTGCACCTCCAAGTCCCTTGGAGCCGGACCCCCACACAGATCCTTTACCCCCTGAGGCGTCTTCCTCATCTTCCCCAGATGAGGCAGTGGTGGGTACAACACCCTCAGGCCCACCTCCTATACATCTTCGTGCCCACCAAGACTTGTTACGTAGGGTGGCACGAAATATGGACGAGGAGATAGTGGAGGTGGAGGACCCAGTGGTGAGCATCCTTTCATCTGATGCCCCAACCCGGGTGGCGTTGCCCATTATCCGAACAATTCAGGCTAACGCTACGGCCCTATGGCAAACCCCGGCCTCTATCCCTCCCACTGCCAGAGGGGTAGAGAGGAAGTACTTTGTTCCCTCTAAAGACTATGAGTACCTCTACACACATCCCCCACTGTGTTCACTGGTAGTCTCATCAGTGAACGCCAGAGAGCGCCATGGCCAGCAGGCGGCAGCGCCCAAATCAAAGGACGCTAAGCGCTTTGATTTGTTTGGATGCAAGGTTTATTCGGCGGGGGGTCTGCAGCTCAGGGACGCAAACCAACAGGCGCTCTTAAGTCGGTACAATTATAACTCATGGAATTCCATGGGGAAATTTAAAGAGTTGGTTCCCCAGGACTCGAGGGAGGAGTTCGGGGCCCTGGTGGAGGAGGGCAAAAAGGTGGCTAGAACCTCCTTACAGGCCTCCCTCGACATTGTGGACTCGGCTGCCAGGACTCTAGCGTCTGGAATAGCCATGCGACGTGTCTCCTGGCTCCAGATTTCGGGGTTACCGCCAGAACTGCAGCAGACCTGCAGGATCTGCCGTTCGAGGGTCAAGGCTTGTTCTCAGACAAGACGGACTCTAGGTTACAGAGCCTCAAAGACTCGAGAACCATCATGCGCTCCCTGGGGATGCATGTCCCAGGACCTCAACACAGGCCCTTTAGGCCACAGCCACAAAGGTTCTACCCTCCTCCTCCTCGTCCGAGACAGGACTTCCCCAGAAGGCGGGGACGAGGTGGTAGACGGAGGCCGACCGGACCCCAACCCGGTCAGAACCAGGGCCCCCCTAGGCCACCTTCAGGACCTAGGCAAAACTTTTGAAGCTGTGCCCGAGGACGGCGCACTAGCCACTACCCAGGATCTGTCTCCTTTATTTTGGGATCGCCTCTCCCGTTTCCACCGTGCTTGGTCCCTTATAACTTCGGACTGTTGGGTCCTTCGCACGGTGGAGAGGGGATACGCCCTCCAGTTTTCTTCGTTCCCCTCCTTCTACCCCCCCCTCCCCGTCCCTCTTCAGGGACCCTTCTCATGAGCATCTCCTTATACAGGAGGTTTTTGGGCTCCTCTCTATGGGGGCCATAGAGGAGGTTCCCCCAGAGTTAAGGGGCAAGGGGTTTTACTCCTGCTACTTCCTGATCCCCAAAGCAAAAGGGGGTCTGCGACCCATTTTAGACTTACGCGGACTCAACAAATTCATAGTAAAGTTGAAGTTCCACATGGTCTCATTGGGGACCATCATCCCTTCCCTGGATCCTGGGGACTGGTACGCCGCCCTCGACATGAAGGATGCATATTTTCATATAGTGATCTACCCCCCTCACAGGCGCTTCCTTCGTTTTGTAGTAAACAGGGTACACTACCAATTTGCCGTCCTTCCCTTCGGACTGTCCGCGGCTCCGAGAGTGTTCACCAAATGTATGGCCGTCGTGGCAGCATACCTTCGGCAACAAAGGATACAGGTGTTCCCGTATCTTGACAACTGGCTGGTCCGCAGGTGCACCAGGGAGCAAGTTCGGACGCATGTCCAGATAATACTACAAACATTCCACGACTTAGGCATTCTACTCAACAAAGAAAAGTCCACTCTGGAGCTGACCCAGAGAATAGAGTTTATCGGGGCAGTCCTAGACTCCACACTCGCCCGAGCTCTTCTGCCAGACACTCAGTTTCGCACCATCGCGGACATCATCCATGGACTCCAGGCCTTCCCGATTACCACTGTAACGACGGGCCTTGGTCTGTTGGGTCACATGGACTCTTGTACTTATGTAACCAGGCATGCCAGACTTCGGCTTTGTCAGCTTCAGGCCTGGGTGTCCTCGGTGTACCGCCCTTCTCGGGACAGCCTGAACATGGTGGTCACGATTCCGAACTCGGTCTTGACCTCTCTCACCTGGTGGCTGGATCACAAGGCGGTTTGTGCAGGAGTGCCGTTTCACATCCCACAACCCTCCCTGCACCTGGTCACAGACGCCTCATCTCTAGGTTGGGGCGCTCACCTCGGGGAGCACCATACCCAAAGCCTGTGGACCGCATCCCAACTAGCTCTGCACATCAATGTTCGAGAGCTGATGGCGGTGCGCCTAGCCTGTCAGGCATTTCTCGGTCTCCTGCATGGCTGCTGCATGTTAGTCCTCACAGACAACACCACGGCCATGTTTTACATCAACAAGCAAGGAGGAGCCCGGTCGTCTCCCCTATGCCAAGAGGCCATTCGCCTGTGGGGGTTCTGCATTGCCCACTCGATACATCTCATGGCATCATTCCTTCCTGGAGCCCAGAACACTCTGGCGGACCGTATCAGCAGATCCTTCCAGATGCACGAGTGGTCGATTCGCCCGGACATCATCTATTCCATCTTCCAGAGGTGGGGATTTCCCCAGGTAGACCTGTTCGCATCACGAGCCAATAGGAAGTGCCACGTGTTCTGCTCCCTACAAGGGCGATCTCCGGGCTCCCTGTCGGACGCTTTCCTTCTACCGTGGAAAGACCAGCTGCTCTATGCTTTCCCTCCATTCCCACTGGTCCACAGGGTACTGCTCAAACTACGCAGAGACCAGGCACGTGTGATTCTAGTCGCTCCAGCTTGGCCAAGACAGCACTGGTACACCACGCTTCTGGAGCTATCGGTTCAAACTCAGATCACGCTTCCCTTGTGCCCGGACTTGATCTCCCAGGACCACGGCCGATTGTGTCACCCCGACCTGCAATCGCTCCACCTTACAGCGTGGATGCTCCATGGCTGAATCGGACAGAGCTACAATGCTCGCATCCTGTGCAACAGATTCTGATGGGAAGTAGAAAGCCCTCTACACGGACCACTTACTTAGCCAAGTGGAAGCGGTTCTCCTGTTGGTGTGAGCAGCGGGCCACGCCCCCCTTGCAGGCATCTATTCCTCTTATACTTGAGTATCTCCTGTCCCTGAGACAGCAGGGCTTGGCGATATCTTCAGTCAGGGTTCACCTGGCCGCTATATTGGCGTTCCACCCAGGAGAACACGCTTCCTTGGTCTTCTCTAACCCGATGGTTGTCAGATTCCTCAAGGGCTTAGACCGCTTTACCCACAGCAACGCCAACCCGTTCCAGTGTGGGATCTTAACCTGGTTTTCCAAGCTCACAGGACCCCCATTTGAGCCATTGGCTACTTGCTCGCTCCTTTACCTATCTTGGAAGACAGTCTTCCTTGTAGCCATCACTTCAGCAAGGCGTGTTTCTGAACTCAAGGCCCTCGCATCTGAGCCTCCGTACACAGTCTTCCATAAAGACAAGGTGCGGCTTCGCCCCCACCCTGCCTTCCTTCCCAAGGTTGTATCAGCTTTTCATGTGAACCAGGATATATTCCTCCCGGTCTTCCATCCTAAGCCGCACGCCACGCGCCAAGACCAGCGTATGCACTCCTTGGAAGTGCGCAGGGCCCTTGCTTTCTATATTGAGCGTACAAAACCATTTTGTACGCAACTCTTCGTTGCAGTAGCCGACCGGATGAAAGGCCTACTGGTCTCCTCCCAACATCTCTCCTCTTGGATCACGTCCTGCATTCGTGCTTGCTACGACCTGGCTGGTGTCCCAACGCCACACCTCACCACCCACTCCAAGAGGGCCCAAGCCTCCTCGACTGCCTTCCTGGCTCATGTCCCGATCCAGGATATTTGTAGAGCGGCGGTTTGGTCATCGGTACACACCTTCGCCGCTCACTATGCGCTGGTACAGCAGTCCAGAGACGATGCTGCATTCGGGTCAGCAGTTTTGCACACAGCGATGTCTCTTTCCGACCCCACTGCCTAGGTAAGGCTTGGTAGTCATCTAATTGGAATTGATATAAGCTAGCACTCGAAGAAGAAAAAACGGTTACTCACCTTTGTAACTGTTGTTCTTCGAGATGTGTTGCTCATATCCATTCCAAACCCGCCCTCCTTCCCCACTGTCGGAGTAGCCGGCAAGAAGGAACTGAGGGGGCGCTGGGTCGTCCGGGGTATATATCCAGCGCCATGAAGGCGCCACTCCAGGGGGCTCCACAGCCAACCTACCGGGTGTTGCTAGGGTAGAAAATTTCTCCGACGATCGTGCATGCGGCGCGCACACACCTAATTGGAATGGATATGAGCAACACATCTCGAAGAACAACAGTTACAAAGGTGAGTAACCGTTTTTTCTCTCACAATTCACCAGGAAAAAAATCATAGAGTGGCTCAATTTAATATACGGTGTCACAAAGAACCATGCGATGTGCCCCCAGAAGTGCTAGTGACACAGACAGCTGTGCGCAGCACCAGTGAGCACACCCAGGTAGGGCTTGCAGTGTGGCTGCTCCCATCCAGTGTTCAGGCTAACTCGGGTGTTCAGGCAGGGTGAAGACACACCCTGAAGTCAAAATGACAACAAAGAAGCTCCCAAGATGGGGATGGATTTTGATGTAGAGCCACTGGCTCTTATAGTTTAGAGCAGGCATTTTTAGAGGTCACATATGCCTATCTGTTTCCTTTCAGTTTCAGCACAACCTTTCAGGGCAACAAGGTTTTGTTTGTTTGATTGATTGATTGCATGAATTACAAAGCGTAAAGTCAATTTTTTCCTCCCACCTCCATGACCTTAGTTGCTGCTTTTATAAAGTTTCTTAGGGGAAGAAGGTTGCATTTGTTGGTGCAGCATGGTGGAATTTGAATGTGCACATGTCATTGGACAGTTGGGCAGCCACTGTGGAGAACTGAGAATGCTTTTAAATCCTTAGTAGGGGCATATGCAGCTAAGGCGTGTAATGGTACCTCAGCTAAAATTAGGACAAGCTGTGGCATTGTCAGTCACTAGAAACAAGGAGTGTAACTATTTGCTGGATAATTAGAAATGGGGCAAAACTGGAATCATTTATTTAAACCATCCCAAACTTCGAGACTCAAACAAATGGGTTTCAGAGTAGCAGCCGTGTTAGTCTGTATCCGCAAAAAGAACAGGAGTACTTGTGGCACCTTAGAGACTAACAAATTTATTAGAGCATAAGCTTTCGTGGACTACAGCCCACTTCTTCGGATGCATATAGAATGGAACATATATTGAGGAGATATATATACACACATACAGAGAGCATGAACAGGTGGGAGTTGTCTTACCAACTCTGAGAGGCCAATTAAGTAAGAGAAAAAAAACTTTTGAAGTGATAATCAAGCTAACCCAGTACAGACAGGTTGATAAGAAGTGTGAGAATACTTACAAGGGGAGATAGATTCAATGTTTGTAATGGCTCAGCCATTCCCAGTCCTTATTCAATCCTTTGTTGATTGTGTCTAGTTTCCAGCTCAGCAGTCTCTCGTTGGAGTCTGTTTTTGAAGTTTTTCTGTTGTAATATAGCCACCCGCAGGTCTGTCACTGAATGACCAGACAGGTTAAAGTGTTCTCCCACTGGTTTTTGAGTATTATGATTCCTGATGTCAGATTTGTGTCCATTAATTCTTTTGCGTAGAGACTGTCTGGTTTGGCCAATGTACATGGCAGAGGGGCATTGCTGGCACATGATGGCATATATCACATTGGTAGATGTGCAGGTGAACGAGCCCCTGATGGTATGGCTGATGTGATTAGGTCCTATGATGATGTCACTTGAATAGATATGTGGACAGAGTTGGCATCGGGGTTTGTTACAAGGATAGGTTCCTGGGTTAGTGGTTTTGTTCAGTGATGCGTGGTTGCTGGTGAGTATTTGCTTTAGGTTGGGGGGTTGTCTGTAAGCGAGGACAGGTCTGTCTCCCAAGATCTGTGAGAGTAAAGGATCATCTTTCAGGATAGGTTGTAGATCTCTGATGATGCGCTGGAGAGGTTTTAGTTGGGGGCTGAAGGTGACAGCTAGTGGTGTTCTGTTATTTTCTTTGTTGGGCCTGTCTTGTAGGAGGTGACTTCTGGGTACTCGTCTGGCTCTGTCAATCTATTTTTTCACTTCAGCAGATGGGTATTGTAGTTTTAAGAATGCTTGATAGAGATCTTGTAGGTGCTTGTCTCTATCTGAGGGATTGGAGCAAATGCGGTTATATCTTAGAGCTTGGCTGTAGACAATGGATCGTGTGGTGTGTCCTGGATGGAAGCTGGAGGCATGTAGGTAAGTGTAGCGGTCAGTAGGTTTCCGGTATAGGGTGGTATTTATGTGACCATCACTTATTAGCACAGTAGTGTCCAGGAAATGGACCGCTTGTGTGGATTGATCTAGGCTGAGGTTGATGGTGGGATGGAAATTATTGAAATCATGGTGAAATTCCTCAAGGGCTTCTTTTCCATGGGTCCAGATGATGAAGATGTCATCAATGTAGCGCAAGTAGAGTAGGGGCGTTAGGGGACGAGAGCTAAGAAAGCGTTGTTCTAAGTCAAATGGGTGTCTGGATTCAAACTCCCTGTGGTTTTAGTTTCCCAAACCAATTCCTTTTCCAATGGTAGCTCTACAGTAAATCACAATCATAACCCTCCTACCTTAGTAATGATGAAGGAGTCCTTTGAAAGTGCTCCTCTGCTTTGTCTGTCAAATTGTTCAGTGTGGTGTAGCTGTAGCCGTGTCGGTCCCAGGATATTAAGGACAAGATGGGTGAGGTAATATCTTTTACTGGACCAACTTCTGTTGGTGAGAGAGACAAGCTTTCAAGCCACACAGTGCTCCTCTTCAGGTCTGGGAAAGTTACTCTGAGTGTCACAGCTAAATGGAAGGTGGGACAGATGGTTTAGCATAAGTAGTTACCACATATTCTATGGTCTCTCTAAACTGTTCAGTGTGATATAGGCACTTACCCTATTGCTGGAGCCTCACAGCCCCTCCCTAACATATTCTATACTGTCTGGGGCAGTGGAGTAGCTGCTTCCACATAGATCCTTCATGTGTAAATTGGAAGCGCCATGCTGTTAAACTGCAGCCAGAGGCCCATGCAACTGGGATAAAAGAGTGTGTCTTTTATTTTCATTGCTGAATCAGGCCACGCCTCAGAGTATTTGCTCTCCAATAGGTGCCCATTGCTCTGGTGAACTTTGATGGACCCCATAGGGCTCTATTGCGAGAGGAAGGATGGTGGTTAAAGCACTAGCGTAGGAGTTCGGAGACATGCGTTCTAGTCCCTGCTCTACTACAAACTTCCTGTGTGACCTTGGACAAGTCATGTAGCCTCTCTGTGCCGCAACATCTCATCTATTAAAGACTTTGAAATGGGTAATGAGAGCCATATAGGTACCTAACATAAATAGATTATGTCTTTGGGACTGGTAGCATGGGGTGCAGAGGGACAGTTCCCAGTAGTATCGTGTCTGAGGTAGGAGCAATACCAGGAGAGTGGGATGGGAGGAGCATAGATCAGTGGCCAACCTTGCACTCTTTAACAGAGTGCAGCATGTGCTCTCTTAGCCCCTGTGCTGGCTTACGTCCATTGGCTGGTGTGGAAGAGGGTGGAGCCATGGCCCGACCATTCGCTATTCCTTTTGGGGTTTCTCTGATAACCAGGAGGGAGCCCTAGAGTCTTCAAGGCCTTCTGCTTGGGGAATACAAGGGCTGGGATTGTCTGGCCCTTCTGCAGGGTAGAACGCTGAGAAGGCTCCTGCACCCCCCTTGACCTAAGCTTTAGTTGTGATAGAAGCTTACAAAGTCTGATCTGCAGCTGCTGTCCTCACTCCATTGAGTGTCCTACATCAACTTAGAACCCTGCTGTTTCCATTATAAGCTTGTTACAAATCCGAATGCTTCTGCGAATCCTAGTTAACAATACAGCCTTTGAGCAGAAATAGCATGACCCCGAGAGCGGCCTGTTCCCGGTCTTGTGGAAAGGCGAGGACTGACACGGCTACAACTACACTACATGTACATTTGTTGTCATTGCTGCCACCTCGTGTTGGATGCAGGTACAAACCAAGAAACACCTCCAAATCAATACTACTAATTACAGAAGTAGATCAAGATATTAGAAGGCAGAGCCCCAAAATTAGGCTCTGAAGGTCATAGTTAGGTCCCTGAAGAAGGGGTCTGACTGTAAAAAGTGCTGACTGCTGGGTGCTCAGCACTTTTTGAAAATCATGCCACTTATACATTGATTTAGGAATCTAACCATAGGTGCCCATTTTTGGCCATCTTGACCCTAAACTACATTGTTTATGAAAACTAAGTAAAAAGAAGGAAAGATACAGGTAGAACAATGATTTTGTAAACCCACAACTCCCTTTTAGAGCCAAGTAACAGCAGAAACTGGAGGCAGTTTGTATTATCCTTTCCCCCCATTTATGGGAATCTTTTTCCAACATTCATTATCGATTCTGCTTGATGCTGTACCTTGCTCACATTGTACAAGTTGTTCCATTGACTTCAGTGGAACTATCTGCATGAGTTACGCCAGCAGGATATGGCCCTTGATGTGCCACCCACTGGTGGGTTTTCTGTTCTTTTTGAAATCATCTCCTTGTTAGGATAAAAAGATCTAATAGTAAAAGTGAATCAGAAAAAACAACAACACTGTTATCAGATCCAAAAATAGGCAGCTATTCATTTACAGCCTGGTCCAAAGTCAGCTGAAGCCAATGGAAGACTTTTCATTGATTTCAATGGGCTTTGGATCAGCCCTATATAATATATCTGTTAATGTAAAAATGTTCCCCACTGATTACATGAATTGTACGGGACAGTGGGTCTTTCCATTGTGGTTTCATTGATGTGTATTATTTAACAGCAATGACTTGTCCAGAAGGCCAAATTTACCAGCAGTGTGGAACTCCATGCAACCAGACCTGCCGATCTCTATCCTACCCAGATGTAGGCTGCAATGAGTTCTGCATGGAAGGCTGCTATTGTCCACATGGGCAATACATTGATGAGGATGGAGATTGTGTACCAAAGTCCCAGTGCTCTTGCTACTATGATGGTGAGATCTTCCAACCAGATGATGTCTTTTCAGATCATTACACCATGTGGTAAGTGCAGTACTCATAACTGATTTCAGTTATTTCTTTACATACCATTTAAAGAAGTTTTTGAAAAGCCTCATTAGATAACTAGGCCAAACCGCTGGTGTAAATTGGCATCGCTATACTGAAGTCAAAGGATCTGTGCCGATTTAAACTAATTAAGGGTTTGCCCATAACTAACCTAAATCTAGGCATCTTCCCAGGACGTATCAAAAGCATCTGCATCAGGAAGCAGGATATAAAACCAAATTTTTCTGCAAAACATTCTGCCAATTTGAAATGGAGTTTAGTATCTTGCTTACAATAGCCCTTTAAATACTTTAAAAAATGTCTTTTTAATGCACACTAATACATTTTTTAAAATGCTTAAAACCAAATTATCTCTATCAAAAAAAGCAACTACTAAGTAGCATTTATAATTATTAAGTGGCAACTAGGAATTGAATTGATGAATTGTTCCTGACAAGCCCAATTTTTGGAATAATATCCTCTCATTTTCCCCTTAACCAGAGAGGTCACATTGAGAGCAGTAAGAGGCCACTTCTCCTCCACATTGCACCAAATAGGGCTGTGTCACCACTCTGTTACTCAGTTTTATGCCAGTGTAGCTCCATTCATTTCAGTTGTGTTACATCAGTACGACACTGGAGTAATGTAATAATGAATAATAATGTGTGCTTAAAGGCAAGTTTGCCTTGATAGGTTAAGGCAGTGGCTCTCAACCTTTCCAGACTAGTGTACTGCTTCCAGGAGTCTGAGTTGTCGTGCGTACACTTCACTTACAAACTACTTCACTTACAAACTACATGCTTACAAAATCAGACATAAAAATAGAAAAGTGTCACTGCACATTATTACTGAAAAATTACTTACTTTCTTATGTTTACTATATAATTATAAAATAAATCAATTGGAATATAACTACTGTACTCACATGTCAATGTATAGTATATAGAGCAGTATAAACAAGTCATTGTCCGTATGAAATTTTAGTTTGTACTGACTTTGCAAGTGCTTTTTATATGTAGCCTGTTGTACAATTAGGCAAATATCTAGATGAGTTGATGTACCCCCCTCTGCATCCCCCAGGGGTACGTGTACCCCTGGTTAAGAACCACTGGGTTAAGGATATACAGTGGGTATGGAACTATGATTGCCCAGTGTATGTACAAATTGCTAGCTACAGCCTTGCATTTCTTGAGCATTTCTTGTAGACTCTTTAAAAACCATAATGTAAGTGAAAGTTAAATGTCAGTTTGTTAAATATAGCCGGTGTTTGTTTTTCTTTCATAGCTATTGTGAAAACGGCTTCATGCACTGCACTACAAACAGACTCCCTGGTACCTTCCTGCCAGATGTTTTCTTTGACCATCAGCCATCTGCCAGAAGTTAGTATGCTTTAAAAAAATTATATTTGTTGTTATTCTTTTCTACAGTATTTTGCTACATGGTTTGAGGAAAGGGATGCAACAGTAGTGCTTGGGTGGGTGGGAGTGTGTCTATAAAAACTGTGCCTTCTATGGGATGGAGTTGGCTACATTTCCATCTTCAGGAGGGTGTTCATTGCATTGCAGTGAGATGCTGAGCACCACTCAGGATTGATTCATAAAGCAATTACAGCTACCATTGCAGTTTCCCTTTAGCTAAAGGGATTAAGGGTGATGATCACTTAGGGTTAATTTTAGCCCCCTCCCCCCCAGTTGCTATTGGACAATCACATTACAGCAGAGATCCAGTCAGCTTTTTATCCTCTTTGTTTGGCAAGGAAGTTGTAAGCTTTTCTTTTAGATGTGGCCCTTGTCTCTGTTATCCAGACTTTTGTAACCTTACAATTATACTATCACAATTTACTCTACAAGAGGCTACACCTTAAAACCATTTGGAGACCAAAGTTGGTGTAAAACACAACAGCTGGCTCACTGAGTGGAGTGACTCACTAGGAGCACATGACTCCAGGAACTGCACTGGCTGCCCATTGGTCTCCTGAGGGTGTCTAAGCTGTTGGTTATGACCTATATAGCCCTGAATGGCCTGGAACCAGCCTACAAGAGGGACCCCTCTCTCCCCTTGCTATGTTAACAGACCTGTGGTCCACAGGGGCATGTGAGCTGGATCCCCCTTGTTATAAAAGAGAGGGGCCAGCTGGCAAGGTGTTCTCTGTGCAGGTTCAGGGACTCTGGAAGTTGTCAGAAAGAGCCCAAATTGAATGACTTTCTGGGCAAGCTGCAAAAGACACCAGTTTAAAAGGGGGTTTGGAGAGGGCCAAAGGTATGCTTCCAGGATCATGAAGGGATAGAGTTGGCTGAATTCCAGTTGAACTGATTACTTGAATGCTGCTGAGCTTTACCGGTATTGTGAACGGTGTGTTAGGTCACCTAGGGTCTTGGATAGGGATCTGTTTAGATATTTTTTAAAAATAAATAAACACAAATAAATATAACAAGCGCTGGTTGAAAAAGGTTGACTCTCCATCAAAAAATGGAAACCCCAAAAGTCTGGTAACTTTATAACTATGTTGGTCAGAGGGGTGTGTGATGGGTTCCCCCCAGGGTGCCACTTGGAACTGGGGTACCACTGAGCCTGCCTGACCCACCAGTTTGGGCTCCCTTTACACTGTGCCGCTGTGACAAGTTGCTAAACTCTCCAAGCTTGCTCTTTCACCAGCATACACACAGGTAGGGACACACGTAAGTTCTTTAACCAGCCCCTGCATGGGAAGGCATAGCTCAGGTACCTCCCAGTTCCTAAGGCATGCACCCCTCTTTGGAGGATAAATCCAAAATTATACTGTTTTGCACGGCACAGGGAACTGCACAGCTTATGCTCATGAAATTCACCCCCTCCCTCAATGAGGAGAGGAATATACAAAGCTTTCTGCCCCGAGTATGATTTCCACAGACTGGTTTTAGTTAAAACAGAAACAAGTTTATTAACTAGAAAAGATAGATTTTAAGCGATAGCAAACAGATCAAAGCAGATTACCTTAGTAAATAAACAAAACCGCAAACTGAGCTTAACACACGAGATAGGTAGGATGTGAATTAGCAAATGCTCACCCGGAGTGATAAACAGGCTGGCAGATTCTTTAGGCACAAGCTGCCTAGGCTCTGCAGCTTGGGCTTTCCAGGTTTGCATACACAAGCTAGAAATCCCTCTAGCCTGGGACCATCACTTCCCCCAGTTCAGTCCTTGTTCCTCAGGTATTTCCAGGGGTGTTGTTGTAGGGAGAATGAGGAACCCTCATGATGTCATTTCCCCCCTTTTATATCTTCTTCCCAATTCCTGGAAAGCTCTTTGTTGTGACCTGGGTCAAACAGTTCCCATTGTGTAGTGATATCTCTAAGAGGCTTCTATTGTACACAGTTCCTGAGGTAATCCGTGTGCTTGTGTGCATTTCCTCAATAAGCCATTAACCTTGTTTGGCCTTTTTATTGTTATAAGGCTGCTTATGAGTGTTTTCAACCTCCCAACACGTTTCAGTACCACATGCATAGCTCAACTTCATAACTTCACATATGACAATAGCACATACAGTTCAACAAGATATTACTGACTAGCAGATCAAGACTTTTAGAATGTTACCTCACAAGGCATACTTTGTACAAAACTGTCACGGAGTATTGGGGAACTCAGGGCCCTGCACCCCCGGCTTCCTGCGATTCACCATGACTCTCAGCCAGCCAGTAAAGCAGAAGGTTTATTTGGATGACAGGAATACAGTCCAAGACAGGTCTTGCAGGCACAGACAACAGGGCCCCCCTCAGTTAGGTCCAGCTTGGGGTCCCAGGGCATCCCAGCCCACCCCCCTTTGGGGGGGGGGGTCAGAGCCATCTCTGCCTCCCAGCCATCTCTCCAGCCTGCTTCCAGCACTCTCCTTCAGCGACCCCTCCCACAGCCTTTGTTCAGTTTCCCGGGCCCGGAGTCACCTGGCCTCCAACCCCTTCCTGGGTTCTCATGTTACAAGCTCAGGTATGTTCCCTCGGGCAGACTCCCATCCCCCGATGCAGACCATCCTAGTCACACTCCCCTGTCAGCATTCACACACCCCAGCAAGAACAGTCCCAGTTCGTCACAAAAACATATCCTAATTACATGACAGTGGTGAATATTGGAGTGCCAGGGTGTCACAAGGGATTTTCTTTTACTGATCTAGGCTATGTCTATGCTGAACATCACTGGTGGCGGCATGTAGGGTGTGGGTAGTTACACACAGCAGTGAAAGACTCTGGTCAGCGGTAAGACAGTGGGGAAAGGCTCGAGCAACGTGGAGCTGCCAGAGACTTTCCCTATTGCCTTTCCTTGATGGAGCATATACCTGCTGCTGGAGTCTTGCTCTCCAGTGGGGATAGGCTCTGCAGCAGGGAGGCAGCAGGACACTACGCTGCTACAAATAACAGTGTATAGATGGGAGAGGCACTGCTTGGGCATGTAGAGAGCTGTGTAAGGTGAATACCCTAAGGTTCTGGCATGTCTTTATTCATCTAAGCAGAGCCTTATCGTATACACTGCTATTTATATCCATGCTAGGGGAGTGTGTATTGCGTGTACTCGGCACACTGCCATAATGGTGTGCACACTGTTGACATACCTATAGTTGTATCAGCCTAATGAGGATGAATTATACTGAGTGCTTTACACTGATATACCTTATTCCCCTTCCTTAAGGGGCATCACCTATATGGTACAAGCACCTTTCTCTCAGTATAACTGTGCTCACGTTAAGGGATTGTACTGCTTTCACCATACTGGTGTAGTTAAAGCAGTACAACTTTTGTGTTGTCCCATTGACTTTCACTGGGGTTTTTAGAAATGTTACCCTCTAGCCACACAGGCGTGGGAAACTTGGTTTGGAACCTATGTTCTGCTTTAGTCCTTTCACAAAACCAAGCTTCTAATCACGATGCTGACAGATCCCTAGGAGCAGTGCTATCCTAATGACATTTTCTTCTTAATTACAATTGTTTAAATGTTCTTTCTTCAAGTAAAAAGAAGCTTGATATGCAGGGCACCTATGGACAAGTTTGTTTGTCCTCCAAACAATCCAAGAGCTGAAGGGATAGAGTGTACCAAGACCTGCCAGAACTACGACTTAGAGTGTGCTAGCCATGGCTGTATATCTGGATGCCTCTGTCCCAAAGGAATGGTAAGCAAAATGTGAATTGCTATGTTTAGTAACTGAGGCAAATAAAAGTGGATCATCCTGATGTTCTTTCTTTCATTCTTTCCCATCCACAGCTTTCCTGCTGTTCAAAACCATGTGGTTGGTTGCAGTGTATTCTGCAACAGGTAGCATAATACTTGAGTGCTAACAGCCACATTTTGATGCCCCAGAGCAGGTATATTGGGAAGGGAAAATGCACAGAGAATCCCTTCCTCCTACCTAGCATCCTTTCATAGAAAGCATCCAGAATGACTATGCACCAAGACAATGACTGATTAAATCTCATGCTTCAGGGCTTCAGCTGGCTGCCTGCAGGAAGGATTTTTTTCTCTAATGCCCAATTACCCTGATGAGTTTTGCCTTTCTTTGAAGCATTTGAGATTGGCCACAGCTGGAGATGGGACACCAGACAGGGTGGACCAGTGTTCTGAGGCAGCAGAGGTGCCTACTTTCTGAATTCCCCGGGGGTGCTCGATCCCTGCTCCGCCCCTGGCCCTGCCCCACTCCACCCCTTCCTCCAAGGTCCCATCCCCGCCCTACCTCTTCCTGCCCTGCCCCTCCTCTTCCCGCCCCATTCTGCCTCCTCCCCCGAGCGCACCCACCCTCGCTCCTCCTCCTCCCCCCAGCGCCTCCTGCATGCTGCTGAACAGCTGATCCACGGGAGGCAGGAGGCACTGGGGGTGGGTGAGGAGCTGATTGGTAGGGCCTGCTGGTGGGTGCTGAGCACCCACTATTTTTTTCCCGTGGGTGCACCAGCCCTGGAGCACCCATGAAGTCAGTGCCTATGTGAGGCGGTATAGAAAATCCTCCTTCTTAGGGTACATTTAGACTTGGATCTGGGGTGTTATTCCCAGTTTGAGGAGACATACATGTGCTAGCTTTCTTTGTGCTAGCATGCTAAAAATAGAATGTAGCCATGGCAACATGAGCAGCGCTATGGCCTTGCCATATCAAGTACATACCCATCTGAGACCATAGGCATGTACTCGGGGCGGCTAGCCCACCCCACAGCTCATGCTGCTGTGGCTACATTCTGTTTTTAGCACTCTAGGACAATGAGAGCTATGATGAATATGTCTACTTGAGCTGGGATTCACAGCCCCAGCTCCAAGTGGAGACATAGCTTTTGATTCCTGTCTAATGTGCATTGCTTATTGTGCTCAAGGTCAAACTTGTCTCTAGTTTTGCGGTCAGGATGGAATTCCTCCCCCTCCCCCCCGGGTCAAATTGGCAGGGACTTAGGGTTTTTGCCGTTCTATTCAGCATGGGCAATGGATCATTTGCTAGCATCATCTAAGTGTATCTCACTAATCAATTCCCTGGCATTGCAGGAGCCTCAGGTGTAGGTGGCACCTTGGTCTCTCCTGCTCTCTGCCTGTGTGGCTCTCTTACTACACAACAGTTTAGTCCCGAGGACTGATATGCTTTAGTCTAATTTACATCAGCGGATTCAATATAGGAGTATCTGGGTGAGATTTAATAATCTGTGATATACCGGAGGCCAGACTAGATGATCTAATGGTCCCTTCAGGCCTTAATCCCTATGGAATCTATGAGAATGCTGCAGCCATCATTCTCAGAGCATGGGGTAGGGATGCTGCACAACCTATTGGGGCTTGTCTAGCCAGGTAAGGAGGTGTGGTTAAGGTCTCACTCACCCACACAGCTGCTAGTGCCCAGAGGCCAATTTGGGTGGGTTATAGTTGGAACTCAAAGTGTATCTTTTATACAGCTGCTGTAGGCAGTGCTTCTGTGCCCACTCCCCCTAGTAAAACTGATCGGAGAATGAAAACATTTATCTGTGAATAATTTATATGACATATGAAGGAAAAAAATTGTTGAACAAATTATTTTAGGGAAAAAATGCTGGCAAACGGGGTTTTGTTGTGTCTTGATTTAACTTTCCTTAAAACTCAGAGACTCTGCTTGGAACTACATTTATAGTAGTCCAAGGCCTGTTAATACTGTCTTCTAAACTAGATCATTTATCTGCCTGTCTACAAACCTAGCATAAACCAAAGGGGAAAGGTTTTTTGTTAATTATGGAGCTGATTTTTGTTTACAGCTATTTAAGGTTTGAGCTCGAAGTAGTGCAGATTTCCTTGTGTGGAGATTTGCTTTTAGTTAATAAAGGAAAGCATGTGCACTACTAGAAGTTAAGGGCAAGGTTTTATAAAATGAGTGATTGTATTTAGCCTCCTAAATTAGTATGTAGGCACGCAAATAAATACTAGGATAAGTATCCAGTAGTTCCCAGTAATTTCAATACGAGTTGCTGGGTGCTGAGCACTTTGGAAAAATGAGGCCAATGATGTAAGTTCCTAAATATGAATTTAGAAGGCCAACTTTAGGCACCCATTTTTTTAAAATTTTGGTCACTATTTCCACCATGTTTACTAATGCTAACTTGTATCAGTAGAAATTCTGTCACCCACCCAACGTTAATAAATACATATATAAAAAGAGACTCTCCCTCTGGGCCCCCCAGTGCATCTCCTTTGTTGAGGTCTCACTACTTAGAGTGTAAGCTGCTCCAAGCACAGTCTTTTCTTTGACATTTTAAAGCATGTGGTGCAGAGTATCAGATTTTAACCAATTCTAGAGCTGATAAGAAAAGGTTTCCTCCTCCCCCTCCCCCAGAAAATTCTGAGTTTTTGGAGAAAAGTTAAAACCCAACATATTTTGGCCACAATCCAATATATTTTTATTCTGAAATGGTGCCTTCTGGGAGTTATAATTCAGGTACATCATGTTCCCATTCTCCTCTTTAGGCTGGGCTCCTTGTTAACTACATCTGTGATGCATCAAGACCTCCCTTCTTGGTTAGGGAAGGTGGCGCTCCCGGTATTTCAGTTTGCGGTCAAAATGTTTTGGTTTTTGCTTGAAAACAGAGAATGTTTCCATTTAGGGCATTTGATTTTTCAATGAAAAATTGTAATTTTCCTCAGAAAGAGACTTTTGGCAAAAAAAAGTTCATTTTGACAAAAAACCCACTTTCCATTGAAAAACCTTTGCCATGGAAATTCTTGGAACAGCCCTCGAGAATTCATTTTGTTCACTAGTTTTGAATTCTATCTAAAACAGTGGTTGGCTTCATTTGTAGCAACTATGTAGATTTATAGACCTATGGTGCTTTTTCTCTTGTATGTGAGTATAGTTCTTTTCTCTTTCAGTATTTCTTCCAATATCTTACTAGAAACTAGATGGCTTATTAGACAATAATTTCCAGGATCACTTTCCCTCTTTATTTTTTTTTTTTGGAAGATTGGTACCATATTTGCTGATAATCAGACATTTATAGGGGCAGATTCTGCTCCAAAATAGAAATGCTTTCTGATGACAGCAGCTGAGATGGTGAGTTGCAGCTAGGATGAGGAAAGCTCCTTGTACTACCAGCTGCAATCTTTTGTGTCAGCAGTGAGCAATGCAAGCAATGGGCTAATTCCAACAGCACTCTTTTGTGGCAGATACAAAACTGTGATTGAGAAAGATTACACATCAATACTTTCAAGGACAAATTATTCAACTACAAGAATAATTCATTTTCCTCTTTATTAAAACTGTGTTACTACTTTTCAGATTTCAAATGCTGAAAATATTCCACTAATTTTCCTTGCTGGGAAGGGGGCAGGGGGAATCTTCTAGCATAGTATATAGTAATGTTAGTAAGTGAGCCTCCCAAAGATTTGCAGTCTGTTTGGGTTCATGCCAAAGTCTGTCAGAATTATCCTGATCTGCTCAATCTGCACAATGGGTGTGAAATTTGGGTTTGCTTCCAGGAATTGGTGAAGGTCCAGGTTAGAGCTATTCATATAATGAAAAAAGTAGTCATAATTATTCAATGGGGGAAAATGCCAACGTTTGAAACTGAGGACTTGTCTACACTTGAAATGTGTACACTTCAGTGTAGGCACCGCCTATGCCAACAGGAGGGGTTTCCCCCATAGGCACTGACTCTGTGGGTGCTCCAGCTCCCACTGGCTGCCAGCTTTCCCCCTCAGCCCCCCAGCACCTCCCACCTGCTGGCAGCCCCACTGATTAACTCCTCCTCCTCCCTCCCAGCACCTTCTGCCTGCCACAATCAGCTGTTTCATGGCAAGCAGGAGGCTCTGAGAGGAAGGGGGAGGAGTGAGGACAAGGCACACTCAGGGGAGGGTGGAACTGGGCAAGAAGAGGCGGGGAAGAGACAGGGTGGGGGTGGGAAGAGGTGGGCAGGGCTGGGGACTTGGGAGGTGGGGTGGGGGCAGGGCCTTCAGCAGAGCAGGGGTGGGAAGAGGTGGGACTAGGTGGAGGCTTGGGGGAAGGGGGCGGGTGGGTGGTGGGACCTGGGGCGGATTGAGGAGTTGAGCAACTCCTGGGCCCAGAGGAAGCCAGCACCTATGGTTTCCCCATTGGCGTCAGTAATACAACTTCCCAAGAGCCAGTAACTAGCTTGATGGAAGAATTCTTCCATCAGCCTACCACGGTCTACACTGGCTTCAATATGCCACATGGATGTGGATTTTTCATACCCTGCCCAACATAGTTCAGCCAAGCTAATTTTCTAGTGTAGATTAGGCCTAATGTCATTCACAGTGGCTTTATTTAACCAGTGCTACTACACAGGTTCTTATTTTTTCTGAACTGCTTTGATCCATCATTCAGACAATTACTGCATCAGCCTTGGTCTACACTTGAAAGTTATATTGGCACAGCTATGTTGGTTCGGGGTGTGAAAAAACCACACCCCTGAAAGATGTAGCTATGACATAAGTCTCAGCATAGACACAGCTATATCAATGGAAAAGTGCTTCTGCTGATGTAGCTACTGTTTGTTTGGGCAGGGGGTGTTCCTGCACCAATGGAAAAATCCCCTATGCTATGGGGCTATACCGACATAACTATGCTACTGTAGTTTCCGTAGTGTGGACATACCCTAAGACTCTTACCAGAAGAGGCAGCTCTTGGAATTTGATGCAAACTTCCCCATTGAAGTCAGTGGGATGATTTGCCTGAGTTTAGGCTTTGTAGGATTAGGACCATGCCTTGAAACCTGGTAAAAAGGGATAGCTCCTTTTATCCACTAGATGGCAGTATAGTTCAATCTACTGGTAGAACTCAGTCTCAAAGCAGTTGCTTGCTATCTTGCTCACTTCCATTCTGGCAGGTGAGAAAACCCACAAGACCCTCCATTCTGGAAACTATCTTCAGACTAAGTTAACATCTGAAGGGATACTTATTTCATTGTAGCCTGTGCCATAAAAAGAGAGTATCAGTGCTCAGGTTGTTTTTTTTTCTCTTACTGGGAACCTGGGTATAGAAAATGGAAAGGTCTGAGATTCATTGGCACTGGGGAACCCCTGAAATGGATTGGGTGGGACATGCTCACTTGATGCTAATGAACAATCTCTAGAGCAAGAGCAAATATACCCCAAAGGTTCAATCAAACGAGCCTTGGGGAAGATTCATTCCTGATTCGGCGTTTGGCAACCAGCTTAACCTTGTGCTCACAGCAGCCTTCACCACAGGCAACAAGATTTTAATATCATTCAGGTGTGAAATGCTCCTTTTTAGCCATGTAATTTTATTGGATGCCAGTTTCTCCTCCCCAGAGTGTGTTTTCCTAGAGATACAGAGATAGGGATGGAAATTAAATGATCTTGGTATTTTCCAGATCAGCGATGAGTAGAGCTGAGCAAATGCAACAAAAAAAAGTAGTTGTGAATATTTTTCACAAATGAGACTTGCCAATTCACTTTGCTGGTCTCTAGGACCCTTTTAATTCTCAAACCTTTAGGGGAATAATTGTTTGCAGGAATGTCTGTGGGAAGCAAAAGTATCTTGAATACTAGCGTAAATAAATATTTGCACAAGTATTATCACCAGAAGTGCACTTGTGGACATTTTGAAAAGGTCTTTTTATTATTTGCACAATAGATTAATCAGACAATCAGAATGCTTACAAATAATTCATGAACAGAAGTGGAAATCCACTTGCTTTTAAAGCCTAAAGCATCCAATCAAGACACACAATGCCATATGGTTTGTGACCAATGATCCAACACAAAGAACAAATGCTTACTGCAACATATGATGATAAACACAATGTTGCCCTTAGCATAGACCAGGGGTTGGCAACGTTTGGCACGCGGCTCGCCAGGGTAAGCACCCTGGGGAGCCGGGCCAGTTTATTTACCTGCTGACACGGCAGGTTCGGCTGTTCGCGGCCAATGGGGGCGGCGGGAAGCAGCGCGGGCGAGGGATGTGCTAGCTGCAGTTTCCCACAGCCCCCATTGGCCCGGGACGGCGAACCGCGGCCAGAGGGGGCCACGATCGGCCGAACCTGCTGCATCAGCAGATAAATAAACTGGCCCGGCCCACCAGGGTGCTTACCCTGGCGAGCCGTGTGCCAAACGTTGCCGACCCCGGCATAGACAAAGACACTTAAAAACGTGTTAACTGGGTTAACCACAATCCACAGAGCAATCCATAGGTTCTAATGTGTTAACGCAAATTGCTGGTTGAACAGTTGTGAGTAACATATTTGAATAATAAAAAAGGACATTATGAACAAGGATTCATCGTATAAATTGGAACTGTTTGAAATTTTTTGATGGAAAAAGTGTCCCATCAGAAAACGTGGCTTCATTTAAGTTGAAATTTTCCAGGTGAAAATGTCGATTTAAATAATTATAATTTTTTTTCCAATTGCAAAATTCAAAACAAAAAAATAATAATTTTCAGCTGACAATAAAAAAAACCTTTTTTTATTTTTTACTTAAAATATTTTGGTTTTGGAAAACAAGAATTTCAGTTTTATATATGCTTCCCCCTCCCCACCATTTCATTTTCTATTTTGGGTTTCTGGATTTTTTGTTTCCCCCCTTCCCTTTCTCTCCCTTTTTATGTTCCCCCTTTTTTCCCCATTAGAATGGGGGAAAACCCCACTCTTCACATAATTTTATATTTTTCTACCTAACATTCGAAATCAGTAAGTACGTATGCAAAATTGTGGAAAACACTACTCTTTCTCACTTGCTTATGGCTTTGCCAACTGTTTCCAGGTAGAAAAATATGTTTTAAAAAAAAAGGGTGAAAAGTAGGGTTTTCCCCACTCTAGTGGAAAAAAAAGGGGAATGTAAAAAAAGGGAGACGTCAGGGGTTAGGGGTTGGGGGAGTGGGACAAAAATCCAGAAGCTCAAAATAGAAAATCAAAATTGTTTTCTTTTTCAAAAACTGAAATGAAATAACATTTGAAACCAAAACACAAAATTTCATTTTGTTTCAGCATATGTCAATTTTAAAATGTTGTTCCATTTAGAAAAATCCCATGGAAAACCTGACATTTCCATTGGAAAATTTGGAAACGGGCAGGGCGGGGGGGTGGAGGTTCTCAATTTTTTTTTTTTTTTTAAGGGAATGATTTGGGTTTTCTGAGCAGCTTTAGCATAAATTGTTCACTGCAGGTTTGTTCAGCTCTGACAACAAACAACTGTAACACATAAATCTCCAACAATAGGTGAGAGAACTGCCTTTCTGTTCAGTAACTCTCTGCCCATAGCTACACTAGGAAGATGCATTAGGTTGGAAAATGGGTTGTGCTTAGCTTTGTGTTAGTTAAAACATGTTAGTTAATGTGTTCCAACAGGATGCACTTTTCCAGTGTAAACAAGGCCCCTGAAGGCATTTTTCTCCCTTTCCACTGCAGCACAAGGGCTTACGGAGAGGTGGAAAGAGAGAATCTGAGCTTCCATGGGCAGGGGGAAAGTTCAGGACAGAGGAGATCACAGTTAAACACAAATAAAGTGGCTGATAGGACTGAGGAACCTTAACATTTTGCAGACTAAAATGTTCTTTTTAATTTTTAAAAATGCCTTGAGAAATCTTCTACCGAGAATGGGACATGTAAGCAATCATAAGGCCAAATGGTGGGTGTTTCTCGCACATCCCCAACCAGCTGGAACTTTCATCAACTAGTCAGCCACATAAATCCTATGCATGCTCTCCCTGAGCACTGCTAATGAGGATGTGAGATGGTGTGAACAGCAGCTATTCTCGTTACAGTCCTCTGACCTTTCTTGAGGTTACCTCCCCACGCAGCCATGCCCACGCTACCTTAAGCTGAGAGACTGTTAGATCTCCTGTGCTAAACAGGAGAAGCAACTATTGGATGCAAGACTTCCATGGGAAATTCAACTATTTACAGACAGATGTGGTGACGAGGCAGTCTGTGGCATTTTTCTTTCAGTCATTACAGACCTGTGACCCAGCATGGTGTTGGGACACTCGGCTGTGAGCTTCAGGATGGGACATAAAAACTGAACTTCTGATCATGTGGTTTTGGGGCCAAAATTATTAATATTCCTGAATCCCTAATTCCCTACCTATGGTTTCAAATGGATAAGGAATTTGTCACTTCCTGCCTTTAACAGCCTACACAATTTCATAGCTGCTGCTTTTCTCCCCAGCGATGGCTGCATGTTAGTTCTGGGCAAAATGACACTTATTTTTGTAGTCTGTGCTGTCAGGGGTAGATTGTGACTAGCTCTGTATGAGTGTGTGAAGGGCTGAGGGGCCAAGGAGAAGATGCACCAATCTTCCCTTCATTAACCCCTTCACCATTGACCAGTCCCAGTTTTTGTGCCCAAGGCGGTTAGCTTGGTCCTTCTAAAGCCTAATGCTGACAGTGGTGCTAAGTTCCACAGAAGAGCTGGGAAGTGAAGGGATAAGAGTGGGGCCACAAACACAGTCCTCTTATGCACCACCACTTTGAGACGAGGAAAGGAGAGCAAATGCTGCCCCTTTTTAAAGGTCATAACTGGGATCTCTTCTGGCCTATTCTCCCTCTGTGCTACTGGAGGTATGGAGATTGAGTCTGAAGCAATGCCTCTAGGACATCATACTGGGGAAGTGCACCTCTGCCCCCACCTGACCTCCATGGGCTTGAACTTGCATAACATAACAGTACCCTTGAAAGACCATAGAGCACTTTGGGCTGCGTGTGGATAAAAGGCCCTCTGTAATGTAAAATGCTTTGCATTAATATTCTGGGTTAGCTGTTGTACAAAATGTAAGTGCCAAAAATTGTGTCAGATTCACACTATATAAAACCTTGCGTATGAGCTACGCATGTTACTGACTGAGTAGCTGTCTTTGGAACTGCCAGGTATCGTCTATTTAGAAGAACAAAACAACACTGAAAAATCCCTATTCTGGGGCAAACCTACATTACAAAAGTAACCAGCGGTGAAAGTAACTTACAGGACTTACCGGTACTTCCGGAGTTCTGAGCGGGCCGTGGCCTCAACCGGAAGAGGCGGGGCCTCTCAAGATTTAAAGGCCCTGGGGCACCGGCTGTGGATGGGAGCCCCAGGGCCTTTAAATCAACCCGGGCTCCCAGCTGCAGAGGTGGCTGGGAGCTCCCGAGGCTCCGGCCACCGTGGAGCTCTGGGCCCTTTAAATCCCCACCGCAGCTCCAGCCCCAGCCAGGCCGCCAGAGCTGCGGGCGGGATTTAAAGGGCTCTGGGCTCCCTGCTGTGGCGGGGAGCCCAGGGCCCTTTAAATCCCCGCCACAGAAGCCGTGCGGTCTGGCACGGTGTATTGGCTCTTGCCGGTACGCCGTACCAGACAGTACCGGCTTACTTTCACCTCTGAAAGTAACATGTGATTTTGAAAACTGTTTGAGAGTAGGTCACTACCTAGTCTGGAGAACAGCTTTTGGAAAGTGTTTTAACCATATCGTGTCTTGGCAAAGTTGTAGGGAGGATAAACTGAACGGTACTAGTTGAAGCCGCTTTTAAAAACCATGCTATTTTTTATCATTGGGATTCTCAAACCTTTTCATACCGTGAACCACATTATGTGGGATACATTCCTCCTTATTGCCCACATCTCAGCTTCCTTTTCCTTCTGCTGCACTGACTTTATTACAGGACTCTCAAGTATATTATTCATCATTTCTGTTCCACTGATATGGACGATACTATATTAAGTGTATTACTAATGTGGCCATTCCCATCCATTGCAAACTGAAAGAGAAAAGTTGGCTTATTTAGCCTCCCTTATATTCAGGAAAATATTCTGTTTTCCAGTCATTTTTCTCAGGTACATACTCAGGCAGCTAACCTGAGTAGTCACCTGTGTTGCCCCAGCCACACTGCTAGTGCATGTCCATCTACCCATCAGGGCTGGCTCCAGGCACCAGCTTAACAAGCAGGTGCTTGGGGCGGCACCTGTGGCAATTCAGGGGCGGCAGGTCCCTCACTCCCTCTAGGAGCGAAGGATCTGCCGCTGAACTGCCACTGCCGATAGCGGCTTTTTTTCTTGGGGTGGCAGAAATGCTGGCGCCGGCCCTGCTACCCATGCTGGGGAGCACCTTCTCAGCTATTGTGTAGACATACCCCATGTGATCAGCCAGCTCTCTGTGGCCTTCTAATGGTCCATGGACCACAGTTTCAGAACCTGTGTTTAGTATTGAAAAGATGGGACCAGTGCTGACTCTTTGAACAGATACCGAGTTCCAGGACCCTGTATGGAAGTGCAGAGATATTCTGCTGACTCACCCTGGCAGTCAGACTAGATGGGTCTTACTTCCAATTCAGACATATGAAGGACGCAAAAATGATTATTTTACTTTGACAGTTAAAAGTGATCAGGTGAGTTTTGGGATTTTGGGCTTTGGTGAGGGGAACTATTCTGTATTCCAAAAGGCCAGGAACCAAAACCAGATTTTAGCAAAACCACACCCACACTGGTTTTTGCCCAACTCCATAGTTGTGGGCATCTCCATTGTGGAAAGTCTGTGATTAAACTTTAGAAAATTCAGAGAAAAGTAACAGAAATAGCTGAAGGGTCTGGAAGGACTGATTTCTCAAGAAAGAGATTAAAAGAACAAGTTTGGCCAAAGTGCGTGTATTTGAAGAGGAAGAAACTTAGTATTGTATAAAAGTGGAGGAGCTATAAATACAAATAATGGGATGATGTTAAGATAGGAAAAAAAGTAGGCTGAATATAATGACACATTCCCCAATCATAAAATCTATTAGTCTGTGGAATACCCTCTCAAGAGAAGTGTTCCTTGGGTCATTAATCTGCAGTTGGCAGAGCACTGGCAAATACTTCCAGCATCTGCAAGGCACCATCCTAATCAGTTTGCTTTATCAGAGCTACAAATGGCCTGAGCCGTGCTCTTTGGTTGTGGTCCCAGTCGGTTTCACCCGTGGATTTCTTTTCAGTGTTTGTCCTTTGACTGCTAATCAGCCTTAACTTTACTTCTGGCTTCTTCCTGGTGCAATCCCCTTCTAGCTTGTCATGCTTGGGATACCTAGTGCTTGTGAATAGCTCACTGCATGCTTCCCCTCTGCTCATCATGGTAGCCACATTCTTTTTTAGTTTATCCTCCTTCATCCCATCCCATGTTTAGTGTTTCTCATCAGTTCATCAGTAAGTTCTCTTGTGGTCTGTTCAATTTTACTGCTCTGGTTTCTCTCAGCAACTTCAGCCAATGTCCAGTCCCTTCCACCTTTTCCCCCAGAGTGGAGACGGGGTTGCATTTCAGGATAGTCTTGGCTTCTTTGCTATTGCGTTTGCATTTTCTCATGTTTGTTTTCCTTTAGTGTGCTGGTAATTTATACTAGCAGATATTAAGGTGTCAAACTGCTGATAAAATGTGTGTGGGGGGGCTTTTATTTTTAGATACGACATGAGAACAAATGTGTTGTTCCTGAGAGGTGCCCATGTTTCCACAATGGAAGAGAATACGCTAAAGGAGAGACAGTGAACAAAGACTGTAACACTTGGTGAGCCATTTGCATTGTATTTCAAGTCTGCAATAATGATTGACAATTTTTAAAATGATGTTTTATTCCCCCTCGCCCCCCCCCCCCACACACACTTCCTGAGGGAAGTGGGGATAGGAAAGAGGATGCATTAAAATGTTGGACTAATAGCAATGAAAAGTGCTAGGTGTGCTCTTGACCAGCACTGCATGATCACATCTGGTTAGGTCCAGAGTATGATTATGCATAGATTCATGGCTAGGGCAGGCAGTATGGCCTAAAGGATAGAACTCTGGACTGGGACTCAGGAGAACTAGGTTACATAAGAACAAAGGAAGATAAGAACGGCCATTCTGGGTCAGACCAAAGGTCCATCTAGCCCAGTATCCTGTCTTCCAACAGTGGCCAATGCCAGGTGCCCCATTCAGAGGAAATGAACAGAACAGGTAATAATCAAGTGATCCATTCCCTGTTGCCTATTCCCAGCTTCTTGGCAAGGTTCCTCTATAAGGGTGTTTGGGGCTCAGCAGGAGGGGTCTGAGTGCAGGGGAGATGGGGTTCATTTGGGTGGGGGTCCAGGTGCAGGTGGTTGGGGCTTAGTGGGGAGGTGTGTCTGCGAGGGGCTCATTGGGGTGGTACAGATGCAGCGTAGGTGGGGCTTGTCAGGGTGAGAGTTCAATGAGCCTGCTTAACAGGGGAGCCCCAGCTGCTGCCAAGGGGATGCCTCATGCTGGGCTCCAGCTTCCCCCCTGCCCCCACTTCTCCCATCCCCTTCTCTTCCCCATTCCACGCCCCTTCACCACCGCTCTATCTTATCCCCAGGCTTGGGGGGCAGAGGGGAAACCGCCTCCCAGCACGAGCGGCGGAGTGGATTGGGGCTGGGTCGCTCCACTTCCTGCCACCCGGTGATTGCAGGGAAGGTCCAACCCCGTACTCACAGGCAGGGCCGACGAGAGTGGGGGGGAAGCTGATACAAATTACCGGGACCCAGTGGTCCGGAAGGGGGCCCGGGGTCCAGCTTCCCCCCTGTCTTGTCAGCCCTGTTTAGCTGGTCCGCCCTTGCTGGGGGGCCCGAACCTGCTATCGGTGGCCCTGCTCACAGGGCAGCGGGAAGTGGAGTGTCCCAGCTCCAGCCCACTCCGCTCTGCTCCCCTGGCTCCCAGCCTTGGGACTTGAGGGGCAGGGGGGAACCGGCGGTGTGGCTGGGAGCTGGCGGAGCAGAGCAGGCTAGGGCCAGGTCGCTCCACTTCCCGCCACCCGGTGAGTGCAGGGCGTGCCCGACCCCTGCTGCAGTCCCTCGGGAAGTAGCTCAAGGGAAGGGGTGGAGTGGGGACAGGGCTGGGGCGGAGCAGGGGTTGGAAGAGGCAGGGCGGGGATGGAGCAGGAGTGGGAGCAGCTTTCCTGGCCAGCTCAGCCGACTGAGGGATTGAGCTGGCCGCGGCCCCTTCTGACTCTGGGCCCGGCACCATGGTAAACCTGGTACTGTCTAACAGTACAATGAGAGCTACAACGACAGCTAGCCTGTTCTTAGGTGGTGTCAGTAGCATGATCAGTGGTGTCAAGGCTCTAGTCTTTGCCTGTGGTCTGCCATTTGGGCAGACTGGATGTAGATTTATACTGGATTTGCATGTTCCCATGCAGCTCTACCAATGCATTTCACTCCTCATCCAGAGCATTGTTGGTTGTTCCAGCCTTGTTACACCTGCACACACGTTCTCCTCCCCCCCCCCCCCGATCAGCTGATGTGCTTACATATGGATCTACAGCATCCCCATGCTATTCCAATCCTGGGGGCTTCCAGATACTGCTATGCCAAGGCACTAATAATAGCAATATTTCCTAACTCTTATGTAGTACTTTTCATCTGTAAATCTCAGCCCACAGAACCTTGATCTACTGCATCCTCTGCTATTCTAGTGGTAGGTCTTGTCTGCACTCAAACGAGCATCAAAAAAACGACATCAGATTTAATTCACACCTGCTAACTGGTGTGTGCACATGCCTATTTTGAAATACAAGGGTATTATTTTAATTTTCAATTGAAAAAAGACATTTTAATTCCAAAATAATCGTGTCCCCAAACTGACTCGCAACAGAATAACAAACAGTGTGGCTTAAAAGCCAATGTAGTTATTTTGCAGCAAACTTGTGTGTAGACTTCCAGTAGAATTCTCACCGATCTCTCAGTGCTTTTTAATGCTAACTCACCTACAGTATCCATTTCCTTTTCCTGTTCTGGGCCTCTGTTTAATAAATAGCTGCTATTTTATAATAAACAGGGATTCTAGTTTTCTGTGATTTAAAAAAAAAATTCTGATAAAATAACATAAAAAAAATCTGCATTTTTCCATGATTAAAATGAAATGCTGAACTTCAGTTTTCCTAGCCACAATATATATAGGTATCAGTTGAACACAAAGTTTTATTGATATAGTTACAATTTGTATGCAAGTTTGAAGCCTACCAGTGCCATCAATCATTACAATAAAATAAAGTTAATAGAATAATCCAGTCACAGTGCATTGTTTCTTTACTGTTTTCGATGGCCCTGCTGTTTTATCCTTGTTTTCATTTCTTTTTATTGAGTGTATGTTGAGTGCTTTCCATGTGTTCTACAATTGTCTGCCTTCGAACGTAATCTACAGCCTTGCTGCATACAGAACAGCACATTACCATCAACATCAAATTTGTCCTTGCTAAACTCAGTGACATGGTCTTTAGGGGTGATTTTTAAAGTTTTTAGCATGTTTTCATAACTTTAATTACTCACGGCTGGAGGCTGAAGTGAAATTCGATAAGCATTAAAACACGAACCGCTCTATGCTGTTGAGTAACCTCTATAGGCTGGAAGCAGTTTAGTGGAGTATGTGTAGCTATGTAAATTTAACGTGCATTCAAAAATCAACCAGAAGAGGGGGAAGTTGCATGCATTGAATTAGTGACACTGGTACTTTGAGTAAAATTAAGTTAATAGTTAATACATGTTTTTATTTTTTTATAAAATGTAAAAACAAAAGATTCCCTGTAACAACACAAATTCTGTGTTTTTTCCATGGCAAACAGATTTCTAGGATAATAAAGCTAAAAAGCTGTGATTTAGCTTACAGGCCCCTCTACACTGTAATTCCTACAAGTTTGGGGAAGCCAGATGTGGTGTTCCCTGACACAATTAATAAACAGTTTCATATTGCAGTGAAAACAAGACCAATGCAGACTAAGATGTTACACTTTCAAAAGCAACTAAGCAACCAAGGAGCCCAAGTGTCCCATTTACTTTCAATGAGACTTGGCTTTTAAGTGCCCAAGTCACTTTTCAAAATAGGACTTAGGCTCCTAAGTCATATAGTCTCTTTTGTAAATTTTAGCCAAGACCTTTTATTGCCCAATTCTGTAGCAGCTTTCATGGTTCATTCTCAACTACATGAGAGAACATCAGCTCCCCAACAAAGATTTTTCTTGTAGGGGCCCTTAAACAACAGTGATTAAGCTCTGTTGTTTCTATAATTGGGACATGGTTTTAAATTGCTAATGGATACAAGTTAGTTTTGAACCTAGTCTCCAGTAGCCTTTTTTTGTGTTGTTTATATGGAAATACTAACTTTCCCATAGTGATTCCTAGGGAGCTAGTTCCTACACTGTAGATCTGGAATGTTATGCTTGAGAATAGGGGGAAGAGAGGATTTTGATTTTCTTTGAAGAGTACAACCTGCTTTCATGCTTCTGTTCTTAGTAATATGAGATGATTTAGGAGGTCAGCTACACTGACAACTTTATTGAGGCAATAATATCACTATGCAAGAGGACAGTATTGTGGATTTTTTGTTCTTTTGAAAATCTATCCACAAAATTCCCAGTGCATGGTGATTTCCATAGTTATTTCACTTATTTTCAGTCGTTTTTTGAATTTTGCAATCATTTTTACAAGATGCTGCATTACTCCATTCTTGCAATTTTTCTTTTTGCTTCTGATGTGGTATTTGCAAAATTGTAGTGATAAAAATGGTCCTCAAATGCACACCCAAACACACACATGCTTTTCTTCTAAAATGGAGGAAGGTGGGAAATGCATAAAATAGCCAGTTTTCCTACTTTTCATGTTTGCATCTCATTTCAATTATTATTTTTAAGCTAAAATTGGAAGCAAGGTCTAATTTTGTACAGTTTGAATAACATATTGGGCTTGTAAAGTTGCATGACAGCTCTCAGCAGACATCAAGTTAAGCATCATTTAGGAATCAATGTGAGAAATTACTATCACTCTGTGAATATCCAAGAATAGATAGTCTGCATTTTGGAAGTCAAATCCTCCTGTCTTTTGTTTTCACTTTTTATAGTGCTATTGGAGGAGTTCTCATTCTCAGTTGTTCTTAGCCAGATGTGGACACCTGCAAACACAATATATGAGTCAGAGGTGTCAGATTTGGCATTTACATTCATCTTGACAAGTGGGAGACCCTAGTTCATAAGCAACAGAATGGCTCTAACCCTAAGCCAGTGGCAGACATTTTATTATGCTATGTGCTAGGAATTCAGTACTGGGCTTGAGCTTGGTGCAAAATTTGGAGTCATCTTTACGAAGCATGATACAGTAGAACCGTGCTTATCTGAGTTTTGCTAAGTCACACACTTCATAATCTGTACAAAAATTGTTGGTCTTGCTCCACTTCTAACCAAATATTTAATAGCAGATATTCTGTTGAGGTTTCATATTACTGAGACTTCATTGTTTTCACCAAATGTACTGTAGAATATTTACTGTACTATGAAGCGTTATCCAAATTAAACTACAATTAATCTCATGTTAAGGCACTAGGCTGGGACGGGAAGGATCTAGGGTCCGTTCCCAGCTCTGCCATAGACTTATCTACATGATCTTGGGCAAGTGATTCAGTCTCTTTGTGCTTCACTTTTCCCAGCTATAAAGTAGGGATAAAACTCCCTGTACCCTACCCTTTATCTGTCGTGTCTATGGAGACTGTACATTTTTTGAGGCAGAGGCTGGCTCTTAAAATATGTAGAGTGCTTAGCACAATGGGGCCCTAGTCTCAAGCAAGGTCTCTAGGCACTGTTCTGACACAAATATATAATCATCATAATTGATTAAATAAATGAAAAAAAAGGCTGTGATGCATTACCCTTGCTTTTTCATGTTTTATATTCCCTCTCTTGTTAATTAGCAACATTCAGTAACTCACTGTGGCCCTGATCCAAAGTCCTTTGATGACTGTGGAAAGACTCCAAATGACCTCCAGGGACTTTGGATCAGGACCTCTGGGTCTACTAGTTACCAATGTGAATTTGCAACGGCCTGCTGGGTGACCTTGGGCAAGTCACTTCCCCATGCTCTGCCTCAGTTTCCCCATATAAAATGGGGATGATGATACTGACCTCCTTTATAAAGTGCTTTGAGATCTACTGATTACAAGTGTTATATAAGAACTAAGTATTATTACTGTAGTCAGTACAACAAAAGGGTTTAAGCATTATCTAGAAACCCTTAATAATCTCATAACGATAAACATAACTAGCATGGTGGCATGACTGATTGCTAAAAACATACAACACCCCGCCCCCCCAAATCATCCTACGTGTTTTATTCTCCTCTCACATTCACAGGTGTAGCTCCACTGAAATCAATGAAGTTACACCTGTGTAAAACTGGTGAGCTAAGAGAATTAGGCACTTCTGCATTATAGATCAGGAGTCCCCAAACTTTGAGACGAGGGCCATATTAGATTTTTGAAGGTGCTTCGCGGGCCGAAGCAACTGTGAAAGAAATTAAATATATGCAAAATAATTAAAAAATGACACTATTCTACCGTGTCAGTGTTGCATTAAATTCTAAATCAGTATAAAAGTTAATCGATGCAGGTACTATGAAATCACACAAAATATTTGTCAATACATTAAAAATCATTTCACTTTTTTTAATTTTATTTCTAAAAACTCACACATTTGTATCACACAAATACTGTTTGGTTCTATTAGTGATGTAGTTAAAATTTAACCATTATGAAATTGTTAATTTCCATCTTCTTTATTCCATTTATTGGAGATGTAATTAAGCATCTGGTTTGTATTTTTACTCTAAGGCAGGGGTCCGGGCCTGATCGGCTGCAGTAGCAACTCTCCCCTAAATTGGCTCCCCTTTTGGAGGGACACTGGCTCCCAGAGGCACTCACCCCTCTGCACAGCTCAGCTCAGCTGAGCCCCTGCGCTGCTGCCGGCAGTCTGTTCAGCGTGCCTGCTCAGCTGCGTGCAGCCTGCCTGCCTGTTTGCTTCTCCCTCTACCTGCTTTGCTGAAGCAATGACTCTCCCCTAAGTTGGCTCCCCTTCTGGGGGGACACTGGCTCCCAGAGGCACTCACCCCTCTGCACAGCTCAGCTGTGCTGCTGCCCTGTGTGAGCTGCTGCCGGCGGCCCCTCCTTCTGCCTGCTCCTGCCTACTCAGCTGTTGCTTCTCCCCTGTTGGTTGGAGGGCTGGATAAATGGAAGCCCCAGGCGGATCCGGCCTGCGGGCTGCAGTTTGGAGACCCCTGTTATAGATGCATAGGAGCAGGCTCCAGGGCTGTGTACAGCTGGCAGTAAGGAGAAAAGACAGAGAAGGAATGAGCAAGAAGGAGAAAAGTAAAAAAAAAAAAAAAAAATAATAATAATATTTCCTGCCTCCTTTTTTCTAACGTCTTTCCTGCCCACTTTTTTCTAACGTCTGTGTTTTTATATGAGATTAGCAGTGCAGTTCAATTATTACAGTAGCAGTGAGGCATGATGATCCCAAACCATGAACTTGACCAGATTTCTCCTTTTTCTGACCAGCTACTCTCAGTGCACAGTGAAAAGGTGGCTCTGCTCCTATTCTGCGGCATGAAAGAGGTTGGCTGGCCTCTTACTATGTGTGGCCTGTGGTAGGCCAGATAGTCTGAAGCCCATCTATCTCCTAGTTTGGTTTGACCGCCACATTAGAATTGACCAGGGGCAGTCTTGCCCAATGGCATCCCTCAGAGTATTGTTCTGTCAGACTATGAGGTAATGTCTCAAATTGCTGGGTCAGATAAAATACCATTAAGAATGAAATGCATTTAAGAACAGGGAGACTTCTTTGGACAGGGATGGTATTATACTTAAGTAATACAATCTGAACAGAAACCATTGGCAGGCTGAATTACAGGCCTGGTTTCTTGGTCCACAAACTTGGTCACTAGAGTAAACAGAGTAAACACATGTCCTCTGGCATCAGTTGGATATTAAATCTACTACTATTTTGGCTTCCTAAGAGGAAAAAGGGACACTATCACAAATAAAAGAAGGGCCAGTCACATTATGCTTCATATTTAACATATAATGGTCTTGGGAGGATAATAAAAGTGTTTTTGTAAAAGGATATGCTGAGCAGAGCAGGATATCCACAATCAAACACTAACAGCATTATGAAATATTCCAGCACACTCTGCCCAGCCCTCTTCTTGTAATAAGGGAGTTCAGGAAAGCACATATTTCTACATGCAGTCTGTAACTGAAGGGATAACCTATCCATACTGATGCATTGTTTTAAAGGTAATGAGTGAGATTCTTACTCCCACTCTGGCCTATTTACGACAGGTAAAAGGGTCTGAGTGGTGTAAAGTGGCACTAAAAGTCCCATATCCACCTGGGGGAGGACTCCCTGAGGATGGGTATGGAGGCAGATGGCTACAGGCTGTTCTTCAGAGGATTCGCTTGCAAACCACAATATAGGGGCCATGCCTGCGGTAGGGCTGCAGCAAAGAGTGCTGCAGAGATTCCAGGCAGTACTATGGCCCATAGGGCAGCCTCAGGAGGCTGTTGTAATTTAAATAGGTCTCCAGGGGTATCTCAGTTACACTGGGGGCCCTGTTCAGCCCTTGCAAGAGTTTGGGATTGGGAGGGTGTGAAGCATAGGAGGTGCAGCATAGGATTTTGCTCCATATCTATTTATTTTCGTAAAGGATCCTGTAGTGGATCCCAAAATTAATTGGTTCACGTACCACCTCCTTAAAAAATTTGTTCTGAAGTGGATTGATGGATCATCAAGCTCATGTGCCACTGGGGTACACCTACCACAGTTTGGGAACACTGCATAGGGGGCACAGTGGTAATAGACTTTCTATTTGCTCAGTCACTCTCTCCAGTATGGCACTGTTAGAATTATGCAGTAATTTAATCAGGCTGCACTGTGCCTGGGTCTAAAACAGGCCTTGCAGGGGAGTAAGGCCTACTCTCAACCCCTTGTAGATTTCCTCTCATTGTGGAGTTCAGACACAATGAGAACAAAGGTCAAACATAGCCCACAGAGAGCTAGATGAGTCAATTGGTAGGCCAGGAGTCTGATCCTGACTAAACCATAAGTGAATTTATGCCTGGAGGAATAACACAACCTTCTTTTCACTTTGATGGATATCACTAGATTTGGGCAAATAATCTGCAGCAAATAATTGACTTGAAACATTCCAATTTGTTTTCTTGCTCTCAGAATATCCAGGAGCAGATGATGATTTTTGCAAATATACCTGTTGTTAGAATTTACTAGACAAATGATTTTCCAGAGTGTTTTGTTTTGATTTTAAAACTCTGGATTGATCTCAAACAGGTCAATGAGAATATTCGGTACACAGTATTTGAAATCTAAACTATGTTGGCTGGTTGAGATCGGTCACATAAGTTGAAAGGTATTGTTTTCATTCACTGACTGGAAGATTGTAACTCTTCAGGTCAGGGAGAGGCCCTGAGGCACCCACTGGTGCTTTGAATGTCTCAGAGAGTGGCAGTAGTTTAGGACCTGCTCCAAAGGCCACTGAAGTCGATGGAAAGTCTCATTAACTTCAGTGGGCTCTGGATTGGGCCCATAGGGAGGGAACAGGTAGTAGCATTATAGACTTTGAGAAAATGTAAAACTTTCCCCCGCTTGGCTATGCAAGCCTTACCCAAGTTGTCATTCCTAGGTAAATTAGGCTACTGTAAGATTTATTGGCTGGGTGAAGCGTTTACATTTAATTTTCTGTCAGCACACTCATACAAAATTATTGTGTGCCCAACCTGTATTGGAGTCTGCTGGGTCAAAAGAGCATTGGGAGCAGTGCAAATTGGCTGCTCAGAAGCAGCCTCATGGTGTTTAGAAGGTTGGTTGGTTTGTTTGTTTGTTTTGATTTGAAACAAGGGGAGCCCAAAACAGCTGCTCTTGGGGTAGGGGCAGCCTGGAGATCTCCAAGGTTTCCAGGGCAGTTGAAGCAGGGTGAGCTTGAGCCTGCGGCTGTGATGTGAGAGGAAAAGTTAAACGCAGAGCAGTTAAATGAGGGAAAATAACTAACGAGTCTCTGAAGCAATCTAAGGAATCATTAGAAAAAAACATTGTTAGAAAACTGAGAAAAGTAAAGCAAGAATGAAATGGGAAGGAAATAAGCTGTAATAACAGATAAACTGTAATTAAAGAGAAATAAAGAGAAAGTGAGCTGCAGTGAAAGTAAGAAAATGGTAAGGACTGTAAAACAAAATATTCAGACATCATTTTAAAGTATAAAAGGTGTGAAGTGACAGGAATAGAGAAATTGTCAGAGAGCAAGGGACTGGAAGCCAGAAAGGAACAGAGTGAAAATTGTTCAATCAAGGAGCTGACACATCACATTAAGGAATACGTCTTTATTTGAGCTGGAACTTAAAATAGTCAACGAAGACTGCACAAGAGGATTGCTCAAGATGTAATTAAACATCCTAACAACTTTTCCTTCAAACTTTGGTCTTACAGGGGCTGAAAACTGAGAAACTGAAAAGGGAACATATAACAGTGGGTTTTATGTTCTAGTGCATTGTATTTTCTTATACCAAACTCTGTTAGTTCATGAAATAAATTGTTACCTATAAAGTGAGTTTAATTAAGATAATAGAAGAGAATATACAGTAGAGAACAGTAATAGTTTACAGTAGCTTAGGGTGTGAGCCTAAGTAGTAGTTCCTGCTAAAACAACTATTTCTGATTTACTTGTGATTATTCCCCACTTAACTGATTTCTACTTTACCTCAGCTTGTTGAGATAAAACATGATCTGAGCTCTAGATTACCTGTGCTTCTCTTTATTGCACTGATTCAGAATACTCCCCCATTGGGCTTGTTGCACATGTGAGAGACAGTGTTGCCTATTGATCAGAGCCAACGAGAGGGGGTGTGGAAAGCCGGTACAAAGTACTGGGATCTGGAAGGGGGTCTGGGGCCCGGCTTCCCCAGCTCCCCCCACTCTCCCCGTCACCTTACCAGGGCCCAGTGGTCCGGAAGAAGGCCTAGCTTCTTTGGCTTCCCCCCCCATCGTTGGCCCTGTTTAGCTGGTCCGCCCTTGCTGGGGGGGCCCGAAAATTTTTTTTCACTGGGGCCCGAATCCGCTCTCAGCGGCCCTGCTAATGATTATATTGTAAGTGTAACTTGTTGTACTTACACATTTACACCAGTCCTGGGACAGAGATGGTCAAGCAGTATGCAGGGAATCTCAACCTGGCATTACTGCCCAGGTCCCAGAAAGCAACTCTGCCTCAAGAATCGACTAATTAGAGACCAAGGCAAAGAGAAAACTCTTCTGTTGCTATTACAGCTCCCTTCCTAAGAGCCTTGCGTAACCCAAAAACTAGCACCATCACCACAGCATGTCTACCCAAGATTGAACACTTGCTTGAACACTAAGAAAAAGAATTTGAAAGAAAGACCACCTGGTGATCCCTGCCATAGCGGTTTATATGTATGATAGATCTGATCTCTTGATATCAGTTTTAGATATGGTGGAGAGGTCTTCCTTAAATTTATTGAAATTACATCTCTATGGTTTTTGTACTTCATACCTAAAATCAACTTTCTTTGTTGAGGATATTAAAGTTCTGCTGAAGCATCAGTTATTGATTCCTTGCTCTGGTTCAAACTCAGATAAGCACAGAAGGTAAGTCCTATTCATAGATGACCAGGGCATGAACCTTTTGTGGTGCACAGGCATAGGCGCCGACTTCCCCTCTTTCCCATGGGTGCTCGACCCCCTCCCCCCCCTACACAATCACAATGAATGCTCTGTCACTCTGCTTGCTGCTACTTCTCTTCCAGTTTTCTTTGTCTCAGTGTATTGTTTCTTTGGGTTTTATGCTCGTTGAGGCAAGAACCTCATCTTTGCAAATAGTGTCTGGCACGCATTTGGCACTATATAAATAATAAACAGTAATAGCTGTCGGTCTTCTGTTCTCTCTCTTGCAGTGTGTGTCGTGGTCGAAAGTGGGACTGCACAGATAATGTATGTGATGCCACCTGCTCAGTTATTGGTACAGCCCATTTCTTGACATTTGATGGACTGAAATATATGTTTCCAGGTGACTGTCAATATGTGTTGGTTCAGGTAAGAATTAAGACTATTGTTCATTATTAGAATGACATGTCAGGTTAAAAAAATACTTTGTTTGTAAGCCATAAACAAAGAAAAAAAAGCCAACATTTAAATGAGTTACTGTAAAACATCCTTCATTGCTAGGCCGGATATATAACAGAGGTGCACAGGACTCAGCAGTGGGTGAGATGGCTTGGAAAAAATAGGAGCACTGACAACTTCATACCTACTAGTAAATACTCACTATTGGTTTCTGGGAGGCTTCTTTCTCTGAAAGCCCCTTCTCTGATACCCCACCCCACTTTGCTGATATCCCACAAAGTGAACTGCAGGGTCTCTACAAGACTGGCCTTCTCTCAATTAACTACACTCAATCGCAGTGCCTCTAGAATTTAAACTTAATTTGTTCATACTTTCAAGTCACCAGCATGTGTCAAGCTGATCTGAAACAACTTATTTTCTGGGGGTTCTCTCTCTCTCTCTCTCTCTCTCTGTGTGTGTGTGTGTGTTTGTAAACACACATGTCTAAATCTCTCATTACTCCAACAATTCAGAGACTTAGATATCTAAGTGGCCTGAAGATTGCAGCTATACATGCAAATAAATGTGGGTGTAAATATGTGACTGCAAAAGCAGAGGGCAATATATGAAAATCTGGCCAAATATGGAATAGATCCATTCTTAAAAGATAACAATACTTTGCATTTCCATAGTACCGTCCCTCCATGAATCTCACTGTTTACAAATGTTAATGAACTAAGCCATGCACCTCCATGTGAAGTAGATTGGTGGTGTTATTCTAATTGTACAGATGGAGAAATGAAGAAAAGAAAGATCTTGTCTGAGACCACAAACAAGCCTGTGGCAGACACAAAAATTAGAACCTCAATCATCAGTGTCCAAGCATTATGTTTGAAACACTACATCATGTTTCTTGTATTTACAGAAATAAAAATCCACTTCATAACCCAGATGTGGTTTCATTTTATTTCATTATATGAATTGTGACATCTTGCCTTCTCTTGTGTACATAAAGCTGATAAACACTGCACCCATTGTATATCCCTGAGATAGCACAGTTAACATTGCCTCTGAAACCCTTATAGTTAAAGAGCTCTTTACAAAGTATCTGTGCAAATGTTACATGCTGGCCAAGTGTGCCTTTGTCTCCCTCTATGGTCAGGACAAAATGTATGAGTAGTGGAGAAACTAGCAAGCTGACAAATGTCTGAGCAGCCCCACATTGCTGAAAGAGTTCAGCTTTTCAGACTTGCATTTTCCCCAGGTGTTTTTCGGTATGTTTCAAATGTCCCTGTTATTAATGACCCATTGCATTTGTTTCCCTTTAATAGGATTACTGTGAGGATGAGCCTGGAACCTTTCGAGTTCTCATTTCAAATGAGGGATGTGGCTTAACTGGAGAAAAGTGCACTAAAAGGCTTACCATTCTGTTTGACAACGGGGAGATAGAGCTGTTCAATGGAAATGTATGTACTCGTCTGCTTCTCTTCCCTCTTCCTCTACAAATGGTCTGCCAGTATTTCAGGATGGGTTGTAACATGGGGGATGAACCTTCTACTGTTTTGATATTTGAAGAGCCATGTAATAAAATGAACATGCCAGTGACACAGAGTGTGGGGAATGTAAATCCTACATCAGTTAATTGTGATGAATTGTTTGGGAGTATATGATACAATTCCACTCGTGGGGCTAAATGTGTTTCTTTGCTTTGCTGTAATGAATCTCTGCAAGTCCTGCCTTGCAGGAGGTAGCACCTATAAAGCAAATTTTAGGTGGGGTTCTGTAACTAGCCATCATGGGCCAGCTAATTAAAGGCATTTTGCTGGTGCCCTTCAGTCCTTTGCCAGGGCTGTTAAATGGAGTGCTGCTGCTGTTGCTTCTTTTGAGTGCCTTATTGGAAAATGCTCTATGCAGCCTGGGCCCTCATCATGGATTCTTCATTTGGAGGAGCTACATTCCATTAAACAAAAAGCTGCAAGTGGCACAGAGAAATGACAGGGAGATCATTTCATTTTACTTTGAGTTTGCTTTCTCTTTTTTTTTAATGGGGCAGTACCAGACTGTACCTCCCTTGTCCTTCTACATACTTTAAGGTATAAATCTATTTCAAGCATAGCTATTGCAAGAAATGTCTGTCCCTTACCTAGTAAAACTGTGGTTTAATTTAGTCATATGAAGGACCAGGCATGTTGCAGGAGCTGATGCAAATGTCAGCTTCCTTCCCCAGGCTAAAACAAATGTCAGATGGAAAATCCAGATGACTGGATTCCTCTTCCTCCGCCTTCCCTACACACTGTCAAAAAATGACCAGGAACTGTTCCCACCTTCCACCCCACTCCATGACAGGAAATAACGTTTCCAGAGGGCAGGTTTCAGCTATTTGCCTTGGGCGTTTTAACAGCCAGGAATGTCTCTGTGTTCGTACATTACAGATCTCCAGTGAGTTATAGAGTTACAATTACCCAAACTTCTGAAGTACTGTACTCTGTCCTGGAATCCGGAGTAGATCTTTGCAAAAATGTTCAGAGAGAAACATGAAACCACACAACATTTGTCTTGTTTTGGGTTTAACGCACAAAATCAAACCAGCTTTTCACTTGGTTTAAACCTGCAAACTGTTATGTTCCAGGTTATTGGGAGTGGCTTACATCAAAGCACTGAGTACATAACCTATAACCTTTCTTGATCACATCTCTGTATGGTCCATTCAGACACAAGGATTGCTTGGGGGGATTGTACACAGGACATTTCAGCTCCCAGAGCAGTCCTGTTACTTATTGCAACTAAAGGGAAACCTCCCTTGGGTGTGCACAAGTAACAAGCTGTTCTTGGCACTGGGGTCAGCCACGCGGGCCAGAATTTGCAAGAGGGCTGAGCAATGACAATCAGCACCAGCTTTTTTTTAAAAAAAAGCCTACCTTCCATTTAGGCACCTAAATACGTGGCTAGATTTTTCAAAAGAACTAAGCATCCAGCAGCAACTTTTGTGAACAGAGAGGGTGCTGGGTTCTTTTGAAAATCTGCGCCCATAAGTATTTCATCTGCATTGCAGATTACCCACACAACACCGACTAAACTCTCAACTCTCAGCTGGGCAAGAAATGTTTTTTTCCTGTCCCATGAAAATTTGTAGACAGCAAAACATTTTCTTGTCATTAATCTGGAAGAAAAATTAAAATCAGAAACAATGTTGAGAACCCAAAAATCCTCCTCAAAATTCAGTTTGGGTCAATTGAAATGTTTCATTTTGATTTTGACAATTATTTATTATATATAAAAATTACTATAATTAGCCTAGATTTAAAACAAATAGAAAACTGGAAGTTTGTATTTAGCAAATGTCAAAATGCTTCTGTGCTGCATCAGATGTTTGAAGATGTTGTTTTGAAGGCAGCTTCTAGTTTGAAGTGGTCCAAGAACTATGCAAGGTACCTGGGTGTGACTATCCCAGGAGGTGTTAAAATGCTGCATGAGGTCATTTATATTCCTCTTCTGAAACAATTAATATCTGCCACTTCTCAGGGTCAGAAGTTTACTACTTCATGATTTGGGCAAGGAGCCTCCATAAACATAATAAATCTGTGACTGAGGTTAACATTTCAATTCTATTTTGATCAGTTCTGATCCGTGTCTAAATTTTGGAAAGACAAACACAGACTGATTTTGTGATTATTTAGAAGAGAAAATACCCAAATGTGAGCAGAAAAAAAACAGTGTGTAGAGCAGTAAGGGAGATGGGGGATCGCCATTTCCTTAAATGAGGGGCGGGGGAAAGATTGGCTGAGCCAGGTCCAAATTGTAGTGGGCTGGCAAAGACAAAACAGAAGTAGAACAAACACTAGGCAGATTTTGAATGAAAGGATTCCTTTCAGGAAAATTCTGTCCTCCTTCTACTCCACAAATGGATGCCCCTTCTAGCTGTGCATCCATCTAAATCAGGAGTCGGCAACCTTTTAGAAGTGGTGTACCGAGTCTTCATTTCTTCACTTTAATTTAAGGTTTCATGTTCCGGTAATACATTTTAACATTTTTTAGAAGGTCTCTCTCTATAAGTCTATATATAATATAACTAAACTACTGTTGTATGTAAAGTAAACAAGGTTTTCAAAATGTTTAAGAAGCTTAATTTAAAATTAAATTAAAATGCTGATCTTAAGCCGCTGGCTTGCTCAGCCCACTGCCAGCCTGGGGTTCCGTTCACCTAGGCCGGCAGCAGGCTGAGCAAGCCCTGCAGCCGGAACCCCAGCTGGCAAGGGGCCGGGCAGCCAGAACCCCAGGTTGGCAGCGGGCTGAGCGGGGCCGGCAGCCAGAACCCCAGGTTGGCAGCGGGCTGAGCGGGGCTGGCGGCTGGGACCCCAGCTGGCAAGGGACCAGCAGCCAGAACCCTGTGCCGGCAGCCAGAACCCCAGACCAGCAGCAGGCCGAGCAGCTCAGCCTGCTGCCAGTCTGGGGTTCTGGCTGCCACCCCCTTGCCAGCTGGGGTCCCAGTCACTGGCCTCACTCAGCCTGCTGCCAACCTGGTGCTCAGGGTGGGGGGTGAGGATGTGGGGGGTGCAAGAGTCAGGGCATGGAGTGTGGGGGGGATGGGGATGTGTGGGGAGTGCAGGGGTCAGGGCAGAGGGTATGGAGGGGTTGGGTATGTGTGGGGAGTGCAGGAGTCAGGGCAGGTGGGTTTGGGGGGGCTGGATATGTGTGGAGGGTGCAGGAGTCAGGGCAGAGGGCTGGGGGCATGTGAGGGGGTGCAGGAGTCAAGGCGTGGGGGGGCTGAGTATGTGTGGAGGATGCAGGAGTCAGGGATGGGGTTGTGGGGGGGTGCAGGGGGTTGGGGTGCAAGGGGGGTGCAGGGGTCAGGGCAGAGGGCTGGGATCAGGGGGGTGCTCCCAGCCCCCTGAGCGGTTCACAGCCAGGGGCTGGAGTATACGCCCCGCTCCTACCCACCTGCCTCTTCTCTGCCTCCTTACCAGTCCGAGCAGCGAGGGCTGCTTTTCTCCCCTCCCTCACAAGGGCCATCGGCAGCAGGGAGGGAGAGGAGGCGGGGGAGGGGGAAGCTTGGCTGCCAATGGAGCCTGCTGGACAGCAGCAGCTGGCAGGCCCAAGCTTGCTTCTGCCCCCTTCCCTCACCAGAGAGAGCGGTACGGTGGGGGGGAGGGGGAGAAGAGCCGGCTGGGTTGGGCAAGATTTTTAATGGCACGCTGCTGCCTGCCGGGGTTCGGCAGCGGGCTGAGCGGTACTCCGGCAGGCAGCAGTGTGCCATTAAAAATCGGCTCGCGTGCCGTCTTTGGCATGCATGCCATGGGTTGCCGACCCCTGATCTAAATATTGCACTAAACCTCAGAGAGCTGGGATAGGGTCAGTATTACATGTTTGTTTTGAGAATTCTATATAATAAAAGTAGTAGCATCTGTATATATGTAGATATCTAATCTATGTAGAGTGCCATCTATTTGTGTGTAAGTAGGGGGTATTATTAATATGGTCAATATAGCTATTGTTGTGCATTGTAAATGGCTTTTGTTGTGTAGCCCATTACCTTGAGCTCTTAATAATGATGAGTGCCCCTTGTGAGGAAGTGCTGAAAGTTCTCGACTCATCGTGAAGTCAATGAGAACTTCAGATACTCGGGACCTTTCAGGACGTTCTCAGCATACTGGGTTGGTAGTGAGTTCCTTTCAATTCCCTACACACCGAGTCCACTCCACCCCAGTAAAATGGACTTTGTATTTTTCCTCAGGCAATGCTGCTAAGTAATTTTTAGTCAGGGATTTGATTGGAATAACACCAATTGGCCAATCCTCTTTTAAAAGAGAGCCAGTTCCAACAATCTGAGGTGCTCTGTAAAGCCATTAGACTGTCTTTAAGGCTCCAGATTCAATGTGTAATATTATTCTACTCTTAACTCCTAACTGCCTCGCATTTCTATGCCACGGCAGCTGGGAGGTTTGGACCTGTAGGATGTGGGCAAGAAGTTATGTGTCCAGAAGTGGAGTGTAGGAATGCAAGGGAAATAGTAGATGGAGGATTCCTGTTAAATTGAGTGGGTAGGAATCCACTCCATCAAGGACAGCAGTAGAAGGGGAGAAATCCCAGTTTCTCAAAGGCTTCAAGTTACTACCACCACCGAGCTCTTGGTGAGCACCAAGCAGCAAAGCTCTGCAGTGCTTGTGCAGAACCATCTAACATTGCACGAGTGTTTCAGCTCATCCCTGATGTGGGGACTCTGTAGCTGGTGCTCCCTGCATCTGCAGGGTTAGCCATATTGGCTCAGCCACCTCTGGAAGCAAAGCAACAATATAGAGAGGATTTAAAACTCAAACCATCTCAAATTTCCAATGTTTACAAGGAAAACACTGTGCAACTCAACCTTTGTGAGCTTACATGTTTGAGAAAGCAGAAAAAAGACTGGGAAAAGCAATCCAGAAAGGGTCATCTGAGTGAATAAAAATCTAACTCAAGGAGAAGCATGCAGAAGAGCATGGGAAATGTCAATAGGAAAAGAAATCACGAATGTCAAATAGATAAGAATTTGAGGTATGGTAGCCACCTCCTCAAATGGCACTCTGGCACTGAGAAACGCTGTCAATGACCTTTTCATCTTGACCTCACTGCAGCATTCTTTTAATTGGCTTCAGTTGGGCTGGATTTCTATCTTTGAAGGGATCCTTGGACCTTGCCATTTAACAATATTTATTCATTTTTCTTGCCTTCTTGTTTCCTATTTTGCTTAGGACCCCATGAGACTGTTTTATGGGATGCCTAAGTAGCCTCTTTGCTGACTTTAAGGACTTCAGTGTCTTTGCTTTCAGCTTTAGGGTCTTTGTGACTAGCTTCCTCTTTCTATCCCCTCCCCCTTTTTAATTTCTTCTTCTAACTCCCCATTTTAAAGTTGAGTGTCACTGAACTAGTTTGTTTCATATAATGCCTCCCTGGAGGATTTTGAAGCCCCTGCTCAAGAGATCCTTAATGGTTGCAGGATTGGGCCCTCTCTGAGGATGAGTGCTCCTTTCTTACAGCTCATGGTTGAAGTAGATTGAAACAGAATGGGGACCTCTCACTGCACCAACAAAGAAATTGGAGCCCTGGGGAAGCAGTGCTTACCCAAACTGGGGAGAGGATGGGGAGCTCTCTCTTTGTTCTTAGGGTTGCTGTACTCCTTCTCCTCTCTTAAACTAAGTCCTATTTGTACCCTTTTGGAGGACTCACCCCCCCTCCCAAAATTCAACATTTTGAATTAACACCTTAGCACTACTTAAACAGCCATTCCAGACCTTCCTCACAACATGTGGCTAGTAATCCTGTTAGGGTTCCCACTGAAAAGGAAATACAGTATGAAAGGAAACATTTTAAATTAATCTCTCACCTCATTAGCAGCTGGAGGCTGTGACATTGTAGCCAAATACAGACAGAAAGAGGTCCCAAGCATAGAAAACTGGCAAGAGAGGGCAGGGGGAAGTGTTAGTGATGGAAAAGTTAATTGATAAAAAAAGAATCCAGAGATCTGCTGGTGGTGAGGCTGTCCTTTTACATGGCAGTGGAAGCAAATCTTCCACAGCTCTAAGTCAGAACCTGCCCCTTGATTCCAATGTTTAATATGGAAGGAGTTCTGTGCACTTTGTGATAAGTAGGCCACATTTATTTTTGTTACAGCTGTTGCAGGCACCATGAATTTGATGATTGTCGTGCTTTCTAAAAAAAAAGGAAACTGATACTGATGTCTGTTCGTTACTTGTTAATTGGCCAGTAATTGACTTAGCTGAATTTACTTAGTCATCCTTTTCTTAGCAAATCCATCCCCAATGCTATTTCCATTTAAAGGTGATTCCTTTGTGTATCTATCCCAGCGACCAGTGGGAGCTCCGTCTGGAGGGCTCAGGGGACACTGCTTCACTCAGAACACTGAGAACTTGTAATCAGAATCAGGGCCAGCTCCAGGCACCAGCTTGGCAAGCTGGTGCTTGGGGCGGCCACTCCGGACAGGGGCGGCAGGTCCAGCTATTCGGCGGCAATTCGGCGGACGGTCCCTCACTCCCGCTAGGAGCGAAGGACCTTCTGCCGAATTGCCGCCGCAGATCGCGATCACGGCTTTTCTTTTTTGTGGCTGCAAATCCCTGAAGCCGGCCCTGATCAGAATGAAACCAGTGGGTTTCCATCCCAATTCCCTCTGCCATTCAAAGTTGTTTCGTTAAAGGAGTAATTCATCCACAGGAAGGTTTTTGTGTGAGACATCTGAGCTTGTGCTCAACCCTGTGTGCTATTGATGTATAGGTTCCAGTACAGTGCTCTGCAGCAGCAGCAATGGGATTTCACTGAACAGTCAACTAACCGCACCCTGGCACTTCTCAAAAGTGCCCTTCGTTAGCAAGTACATGGAGCACGGAGGGAAGTTACAATGACCTGTTTATATGTGAGCTGTCCTTGCTAGCACACAGTGTTTTTCATGTTTAGGTGGAAATCAAGCAGCCTCTTAGAGATGAAACCAATTTTGAAGTCCTGAAGTCCGGGCGCTTTTACATTCTCTTACTGGGCAAAGGAATCTCTGTAACCTGGGATCTGGCCATGGGCGTCTCCGTTATTTTGAAAGGACATTTCAAAGTAAGTACCTTTGATTTATTTCTCATTCTCACTAGGAAAGTGCTCCTAATGTTCCCTAATGAATACATCTGGACAGATCCTTCTGGGGGAGCAAGGAAGGAATTCAGTATTTCTTATGTAGGCATGTTAATAGATTCATGTGAAACATTAGGCCCTCTCTCAAAAAACAAAAGGCCTTTCTACTAATACACTATGGATTAATATTTTTCTCTAGTGGTTCAACACTAAGGGCTCAGTTATGGTTCTCGGGAGGTTGAACCATGCTAGGAATGAAGAGGGAGGAGAAGCACTTAGGCATCATGCCCTCAGTGAGGGCAATTGAAAGGGACAGTTTCTTCTGGGAGCTGAAGGGAATACATTTCTGAGCAGGCTTTGCTAGCGCTCCCCACAGCACAGTGACTTTCATGGGCAGCAGGAGAAGTGGGCCCATCGCTAAATCCATGACTCATCCAGACACACTCCCAGTAGAGTCAGTCAGAACAGGCAGTGGTAGCCAATGTCCCCTTCTTGATCCCTGGAGTGCTGGGAGACAGATTACTCCTGCTCCTCTCTGTGTCAGTATGGTAGGAATGGGGGCTAAAGGCCTTTGCCCACAGTAGTGCACCTGCCACGGGCAGGCATTGTGTAGTCTTGAATCTATTGAGCATGAGAATAAAAAGGTTCATTAACAAAACTCCATGTCAGTCTAAAGGTGGAAGATTTATGTGTTTGTGTTTTTTTTTCCCCCCTGCAAGGATCAAGTGTGTGGTCTGTGTGGGAATTTTGATGGCATCCAAAACAATGATTTGACCAGCAGCAATAATAATCTTGAAGTGGATCCAATTGACTTTGGGAATTCCTGGAAAGTCAATCCAGGTTGCGCTGATGTCAGAAAGGTGACCGTGAATGAATTGTGAAAACTGTTTACTAATGGTTACTACCTCAATTAGGGATTGCTGAATGGCTGTGGAGGAAAACAAACAAACTAACCCCTCTCCCAGAATTCACACCAAACTGGAATCTTTTCTGAGATCTGCTAAAAGTTCAGTTAACTTCTTTAAGTTTTCCAAGACCTCCCTGCTGCTTGGATTTGAGCGAATGTTTAAACAGCCAAATCATGTGACAGAGGCTGTTCTCACAGCATGCCAGCCCAGATGTAGGAGATCCAGCTATAACTGGAAATCGCATTTGAGAGCCTGATCTCACAGAATTTCTAGCTACATTTCCAGAAAGGAGAAGTTCAGATAAACATCCAATTTCCCATCATCCTAACCTTTACAGGCTGTCCATTATGAGCATTTGCTGGCCCTCAGAGTTTTTCTGTATTTTTCTCACCTTTTCTGAACTGCATATTCACCCCTAGATTCTGATGATCATTGCAGAGTGTTTTTTGTAAGATGAGCAGGGATGTAAAGTGCAAGATATACTAGGGTACCACAAGTTAAGAAGATTCCTAGTAAATGAAGTGCATGGGGGCATGAGATTCAGAAATATAGCTATAACACTAGGGGTTGGAGTCAGGAAAACGTATAACGATTGAAGGATTATGGTAAAATGAGAACTATGATGGAAAAGGGTGAGAAGGCAGAGTCATGGGCCCTGAATTGGTCATGGCTGCAATTTGCAGATTCTTTGTAAGTCATGGGCCTACTTTTGCTCCCATTGAAGTCAATAGAAGTTTCAACATTGTCTAAAATGGGAGCAGGATTGGACTCACAATAGCTTCCTAAGGTAACAGCTTCCTAAGGTAATAGTTGTCTATGCTAAAAATAAGCATTTCTTTTCTTTGTTTCTCTCAGTTTCCTTAGGAAAGCTATCCCATTTCTATGTATCACTAAATGATGCACCTAGGTAAGGCAAGCAGCATGCGTGACACCATAGAAAGAGCAGGAGCACCATCATAATATGTGGATGGGCTTTCAAGCACACTAAAAGGAGGCCCCCTTTAAAGTCTGCCAACTTCAAAGTCACCCATTTCCCAGATCCTACCTCTCTTCCCCTCATTTCTACAAAATGGCTCCCCAACCCATCCCACCATCATTCCCTAGAGTCTGCGTTTCTCCTCAATCACCTCTGCCCATTGGTAGCTTCACCATTTCTCTGATTTCCCCCTCTAGTCCTGCCTTACTGGCTCGTCTCTTCCTTCTTTCCTGCTGTTTACCCTCCCACCATGGGTGTCTCAGTGCACATCTGTAGGTGACTTTTTCTCCTGCCTGTGGCTGGTGCCACTGGCTGCTCCCTGGCTTCAGCATGGGCTGAAGTAGGAGCTCTTCTTTCTGAGAAAGGTCCCTGCCCCATGCCGCTCCTCTCCCTTCCAGGCTAGCTGGAAGTCTCAGGCACTGTGGCAGCTCAGGCTTCAGCATGGGCTGTACAAGCCTGCCTGGAACTCTGGGTTATTAATTACTCAGGCGACTAGCCCAGGCTGAAGCCCATGCTGGTGTGACTTCGCCGCTACTGGTACCCGAGTTAGCTAGATTAAAGCTAGCTCAGGTGTATCTATGCAAGGTGCCATCACACCCGATGACTGCAGTGGAGACATCCTCTGTAGCTCTGCCCTCTGCCCCTCCTCTTCCTTTTTCCTTACTCCTTCCCCTCATGGGCCAGTCAGGAATCTCACATTGGGTCTCTGGTGGCTTCTGCTGTGCTCTGGAACCCCAAGTACCTCAGTGGTGGTGAGGCCCCAGGCAGGGCCAGCTCCAGGGGTTTGGCCGCCCCAAGCAGCCAAAAAAAAAAAAAAGCCGTGATCGCGATCTGCGGCGGCAATTCGGCGGAAGGTCTTTCGCTCCGAGCAGGAGTGAGGGACTGTCCGCCGAATTGCCGCACGTGCCGCCCCTCTCTGGAGCGGCCGCCCCAAGCACCTGCTTGGTAAGCTGGTGCCTGGAGCCAGCCCTGGCCCCAGGGTGGCAGCAGCAAGGTTATGATATGGGTGGTGGCAGGATATAGACTAGAGTGGAGAGGCAGCCAGCACAGAAACAGCAGCACCCATTCAGTCGAATAGTATCAGGTCACACTGACAGGCAATCACATTGCCACATCAGTTTGGCTGGCTACAGTCCAGAGGAGCAGCAGCAGCATTAACACATGACTCAGGCATGCGGAATGGGAAGAGGCTCTCATAGTGTTAGTAGTATGGGTGTGTTGCACCCTACCCTCTGGAAGTGAGGGGCTCATGCCAGTTTCCTTAGCGAATAACAGAACGTGGCAGGCAGCGTAAGCAGGTGTTGGTACTGATAGGCAGCAGCTTGACTCACAGCCTTGAGCAGAGGCACTTGGCTACAAGAAAGAATAAAGAAGTGAGAAGAAACAGAATTAGTACCCTTATTGGTACACTCAAATGGGAAGACTGCATTTGACTGCTAATAGTTTCTGGGCATGGTCATGATCTAGCTCCATGTTCTCCTCAGTGCTTAATATCCTTTTTCGGGGAGGGAGCAAGAGACATTTTCTTGCCAGCTGTGCTGAGACTGGCCAGCCGTTCACTGTTCCAGCCTAGTAGGTGAAAGAATCCAGCATGTGCTCTGCAAAATATCTCTGCAATAAATATTTTGCAGACCACATGCTTTCCTTTTGCCATGCTGAGCTTGGGATGGGGGTGGGGAATGTTGCACTGTCTCCAGTCACAGTGATGTCCTGTGTTTCTGCTGAAGGGAGACATGTATCAATTCCAATGAAAGCCCCCATTAAGTGATGTCAGCTGTAAGGCTTACTGAGAAGCTACATCTGGTCATTTATGCAATGTGGATATTTGCTCCGGGTTGAACTAAGGTTACCAATGTGATTTCTGAAGCTTAAATTACAGTTTAAAAGCCACAGAGGGTAGAGACAGAGAAAACCTTGTAGTAGAGTTGTCGAATAACTGATTTTGAGGTTTTGCTGACAGTTCCAAAAAATCAGGAGGAAAAATCATTTTGGATAGACCCCAAAAATGAAATGTTTCAATTTTTTTGGTGCATTGAAAAGTTAAAAAAAAATGGTTTGAACAAAACATATTGTGTAGATTTTGCATATTTTTTATGTTTTTGCATTTAAAAAAATATAAAATAGAAGGAAATTTCAAAACAAAAGTTTGTTTCAACCTGTAAAACCAAAACATTTAATTTAGAAATGACAGAATGAAATGGTTAGTCCTTGTTAGATTTTTTTTTTTAATGAACTATTTGGGAAAACCAACATGGACTTGCAAAATATTTTGGTGTTACCAAATCTGCATTTGTCACTGACAATTTTCATCCAGCTCTACCTATGAGGTGATCTAGTCTAGTCTATACTCTGCCATTGCCATAATACAGTGGTTCCCAAACTTGTTCCGCCGCTTGTGCAGGGAAAGCCCCTGGCGGGCCAGGCTGGTTTGTTTACCTGCCGCGTCCGCAGGTACGGCCGATCACGTCTCCCAGTGGCTGCTCCTGGCCAATGGGAGCTGCTGGAAGCGGCAGCCAGTACGTCCTTCGGTCCGCACCGCTTCCAGAAGCTCCCATTGGCCTGGAGCAGCGAACTGCGGCCACTGGGAGCCGCGATCAGCCAAATCTGTGGACGCGGCAGGTAAACAAACCAGCCCGGCCCGCCAGGGGCTTTCCCTGCACAAGCGGTGGAACGAGTTTGGGAACCACTGTCATAATATTTGCTTGCAGTGTGGTAGGTTAAAGCTTTATCCAATAAGCAAATAGTTTGTTATGAAAAATGTCTAGTGTTAAGAGCTGTCCATATATACATGATTAAGTGAAAATCCTGATGTTCTAGGTTCAGGACTAACATGACAGTCTCTGCTTGTGTCCTATAACATTAAGCTCCCACAGGGGCAGACTCTGACTACTTCATTGTGCAGTGGCAACTTAATGAAGCAAATGATGGTGGAAACTTCATGCAGCATATTGACCAGTGAGCTTTTCAAAGAATGCAAAAAACTGGTAAGTCTTTTGTCATTCCCTTCATGTCCTCCATTCCTACATGGGCTGTCCTGAGATGCTTACAGCTGTGCGACCTGCCAATCTGCCACTGCTTGAGAGAGCATCACAGATGCTACCGTGAGAAAGATGATGCTGGCAGTGATTTCACAGAGGAACTGGCTGAGATCATTTGCCTATTCTAGTATCTCTTTGCTGAGAGTAGCCAGTACTAGTTGTTTCAGAGGAAGGTGCAAGGGACACCTCTGGTGGACAGTTATTGAATAACAGGCCCATGAAGGAAATTTCATCTTCACCCTCAGTTACTGGTTGGCATCTGTCGTTTAGTATGTGGATTTATGCCTTAAAACAAACAATCCTGGCCCGCACCCACAAATAAAAAACTGATTTAATTAAATGGTGGATGTTCTCATTATCCATATAAGTGTTTATTTTTTCTTGAAATCTACTGATCTCTCTGACTTATCGATATATTGTGGCAATGTGTTAATTGTGCACTATGCAAAAAAGACTTTCCTTTTATCAGTTATGTATCTATTGCCTTTGTTTCACTGAATATCTTCTCATTCTTATATTATGTGAAAGAATAAATAGGACCACTCCATTTACTATCTCTACCATTCATTACATTCTTATAAGGTAGTCTCCTTTTATTTTTCTCCTCTCTAAATTAAACAGTTCCAGTCAATTTCAATCTCTCCTTATACAGAAGGCTTTCCTGTATCTTATCATTTATTTTGCCAGTCTCTGAATGCTGTCTGTTTCCATTAGATCTTTTTTGAGGTAGGGTGATGAAAACTGCACCCAGTATTCAATGGCATGATCATATTTTCACTAGCATACTGTTTATCAAGTTAATACAATATATTTATTGGAAGCTAAATTCAAACTTGCCTCCACAGTATCCTTTTTAATATCACGAGTGGCGAAATCCCTTGGCCTGATCTAAAAGCCCATTGAAATCAAGTCTTCCCATTGACTTCTCTGGACTTTGTATCAGCCCCCTTTTGTTTTCTCTGTTCAATGTAATAACTAGAAGGATGAAAAAAAAAAGGAGATCAAGGAATCAAATCTTTTCTGTCCCTTTCATTATTGTGGTATTTAATCTGATAAACAATAGGAACGGCTAAACTTTGTAGATTGAGAATGAAGAGTCCTCATGCATGCAAGTGCGAGTCACTTGCCAGACTTATCTGGGTATATCTCATTTAATCATTTCCCTGCCATTGCAGTAGCCTTGGGCACTGGTTAGGGTGGCCATATTTCCCAAAGGGAAAACGGGACACCACATGGAGCTGGCCCAAGCCATGCACCCGTGCCCTGCCCCTGCTATTCCCCGTGCATGGGGCTGACCTGAGTCGCTGGCCTGAGCCCTGCTGGCTCCCACGCCCCCACACATGGTGGTGTGGTATCGCCGTTCGCCTGAACCCTGCCTGCCCCCCACATATTGTTCCCCCCATGTTCCTCAGCACCCCGCTAAGGGTTCACGCCCCACTTTTTTTGGTAAAAGTGGGCTTTTTTCCCATTTGCTCTTGCCAACTGATCATCAGTTGGCAAAAGCAAATGGGACAAATGCCCACTTTTGCCCCAAAAGTCAGGAGGGCCGGGACACAGATTAAAAAAGGGACTGTCCTGGTGAAAACGTGACGTATGATAACCCTAGCACTGATGGGTTGGTCCCTTCCTATTCTGTGGCTGAAGCACATATGAGTTTAATCTCCTGAGGGCTGTAATGCTTTGGTCTCTTTTAGGTTGTTTGATTTAGCATGCAGGTGCTGGATGGTGCTGGTGGCTTGTGATATACAGCAGGTCAGACTAGATGCTCTGGTGAGCCCTTCTGGCTTTAAACTCTATTGCTCATATTTTAGAAATTAGAACTTTTATTTTTCACTAAAAGTCTGGCTCTCATTTACAGTTAGGGCCCTTTACACTTCTGTGACAGCATGACTGTAATTCACACCTACTTTAAGGCCTTGTTACACTGCTAGAGAGCTATGGAAGAGGCATAGTATGAAAAAGAATCAGGTCCAAAATGGTTAAATATGCTTTTATATTTCCCATCATTTAATGGTTCCTAGAAACTGTAGAGTTTGCTCGAAGGGTTGGTTACATTTCATGACCTTGGGTGTGACCATACTCCCATTGGCCTTAATGCAATGGCCTCCGGTGACTCCCGTGGAAGTCAGATGGGGCACCAAATGAACAGGCAAATGATATCACGGGCAAGTCCATCTAGAGGCAGGAGGTGCATGAAATGAGTTTATACTGTGTAACTCTCCTTTTAGGTGAATCCTGAGCTGTATATGGATATCTGCATGTATGATGCTTGTGCCTGCGAATCAATTGGGGATTGTGCTTGCTTCTGTGATGCTATCGCAGCCTATGCCCATATCTGTGCACAAAAAGGTGCAGTTGTTCACTGGAGATCACCAACTCTGTGCCGTAAGTACCGGACAGCTGAGTGAAACACCTAGTAATGGCTTGGCAGGAGTTACTGCAGCAAGAAAAACCAAAGACATGCTAGTTTTTAATTAGTTGATGGCTCAGCTAGAACACATTTTCATTCAATCTAGTCCTGCTCCCACTGATGTTGGTAGGAGTCCTGCTATTAATGTTAATGGGGACAGGACTTGGCAAGGGTCCCCAGTCCTGGGCATGCAGGGTGATGGTTCCTCAAGGTAACCCTTTGTCTGCTACATTTCCATGTACATCCCATTTCCATGCACACCTTGAAAAAAGATGGGGCTCACTCCTTTCATTAGGGAGACACGATAGACATGGAAATACAAATCTGAACTAAGAAATGGAAATGTTTGCTGTAAATGTTTGCTAAATTGAAAGTGAAAGTTAATTCCTAGCAATTATTTCTAGCAACAGCCAGTGATATTGATCACAGCATAGGTTTGGGTGGGGAAATGGGATACCGGGAGGAAGCACGAGCAGGAGAGTACAAGAAGGGAGGACTCCTATCTCAGACTGAGAAAGCGGGACAATCAGCGAGTTATCTTAAGTGCTTATACACAAATGCAAGAAGCCTGGGAAACAAGCAGGGAGAACTGGAAGTCCTGGCACAGTCAAGGAACTATGATGTCATTGAAATAACAGATACTTGGTGGGATAACTCACATACTGGAGTACTGTCATGGATGGATATAAATTGTTCAGGAAGGACAGGCAGGGCAGAAAAGGTCAGGGAGTTGCATTGTATGTATGAGAGGAGTATGACTGCTCAGAGCTCCGGTATGAAACTGCAGAAAAACATGAGTCTCTGGATTAAGTTTAGAAGTGTGAGCAACAAGGGTGATGTCGTGGTCGGAGTCTGCTATAGACCACCAGACCAGGGGGATGAGGTGGACGAGGCTTTCTTCCGGCAACTAGCAGAAGTTACTAGATCGCAGGCCCTGGTTTTCATGGGAGACTTTAATCACCCTGATATCTGCTGGGAGAGCAATACAACGGTGCACAGACAATCCAGGAAGTTTTTGGAAAGTGTAGGGGACAATTTCCTGGAGCAAGTGCTGGAGGAACCAACTAGGGGCAGAGCTCTTCTAGACCTACTGCTCACAAACCGGGAAGAATTAGTAGGGGAAGCAAAAGTGGAAGGGGACCTGGGAGGCAGTGACCATGAGATGGTCGAGTTTAGGATCCTGACACAAGGGAGAAAGGAGAGCAGCAGAATACGGACCCTGGACTTCAGAAAAGCAGACTTTGACTCCCTCAGGGAACTGATGGGCTGGATCCCCTGGGAGAATAACATGAGGGGGAAAGGAGACTAGGAGAGCTGGCTGTAATTTAAAGAATCCTTATTGAGGTTGCAGGAAAAAACCATCCCAATGTGTAGAAAGTATAGTAAATATGGCAGGCGACCAGCTTGGCTAAACAGTGAAATCCTTGCTGATCTTAAAAGCAAGTGGAAGATTGGAGGAGTATAAAAATATTGCTCAGGCATGCAGGAGTGAAATCAGGAAGGCTAAATCACACTTGGAGTTGCAGCTAGCAAGAGATGTTAAGAGTAACAAGAAGGGTTTCTTCAGGTATGTTAGCAACAAGAAGAAAGTCAAGGAAAGTGTGAGCCCCTTACTGACTGAGAGAGGCAACCTAGTGACAGAGGATGTACAAAAAGCTAATGTACTCAATGATTTTTTTGCCTCTGTCTTCACGAACAAGGTCAGCTCCCAGACTGCTGCACTGGGCAGCACAGTATGGGGAGAAGGTGACCAGCCCTCTGTGGAGAAAGAAGTGGTTCGGGACTATTTAGAAAAACTGGACGAGCACAAGTCCATGGGACCGGATGCGCTGCATCCGCGGGTGCTAAAGGAGTTGGTGGATGTGATTGCAGAGCCATTGGCCATTATCTTTGAAAACTCATGGCGATCAGGGGAGGTCCCGGATGACTGGAAAAAGGCTAATGTAGTGCCCATCTTTAAAAAAGGGAAGGAGGAGGATCTGGGGAACTACTGGCCAGTCAGCCTCACTTCAGTCCCTGGAAAAATCATGGAGCAGGTCCTCAAGGAATCAATTCTGAAGCACTTAGAAAAGAGGAAAGTGATCAGGAACAGTCAGCTTGGATTCACCAAGGGCAAGTCATGCCTGACCAACCTAATTGCCTTCCATGAGGAGATAACTGGGTCTGTGGATGAGGGGAAAGCAGTGGATGTGTTATTCCTTGACTTTAGCAAAGCTTTTGATACGGTCTCCCACAGTATTCTTGCCAGCAAGTTAAAGAAGTATGGGCTGGATGAATGAACTATAAGGTGGCTAGATTGTCGGGCTCAACGGGTAGTGATCAACGGCTCCATGTCTAGTTGGCAGCCGGTTTCAAGCGGAGTGCCCCAAGGGTCAGTCCTGGGGTCAGTTTTGTTCAATATCTTCATTAATGATCTGGAGGACGGCGTGGACTGCACTCTCAGAAAGTTTGCAGATGACACTAAACTGGGAGGAGTGGTAGATACGCTGGAGGGTAGGGATAGGCTACAGAGGGACCTAGACAAATTAGAGGTTTGGGCCAAAAGAAACCTGATGAGGTTCAACAAGGAAAGTGCAGAGTCCTGCACTTAGGATGGAAGAATTCCATTCACTGTTACAGACTAGGGACCGAATGGCTAGGCAGCAGTTCTGCAGACAAGGACCTAGGGGTTACAATGGACGAGAAGCTGGATATGAGTCAACAGTGTCCCCTTGTTACCAAGAAGGCTAACGGCATTTTGGGCTGTATAAGTAGGGGCATTGCTAGCAGATCGAGGGACGTGATTGTTCCCGTCTATTCAACATTGGTGAGGCCTCACCTGGAGTATTGTGTCCAGTTTTGGGCCCCACACTACAAGAAGGATGTGGAAAAATTGGAAAGAGTCCAGCGGAGGGCAACAAAAAGGATTAGGGGGCTGGAGCACATGAGTTATGAGGAGAGGCTGAGGGAACTGGGATTGTTTAATCTGCAGAAGAGAAGAATGAGGGGGGATTTGATAGCTGCTTTCAACTACCTGAAAGGGGGTTCCAAAGAGGATGGATCTAGACTTTTCTCAGTGGTACCAGATGACAGAACAAGGAGTAATGGTCTCAAGTTGCAGAGGGGGAGGTTTATGTTGGATATTAGGAAAAACTTTTTCACTAGGAGGATGATGAAGCACTGGAATGGGTTACCTAGGGAGGTGGTGGAATCTCCTTCCTTAGAGGTTTTTAAGGTCAGGCTTGACAAAGCCCTGGCTGGGATGATTTAATTGGGATTAGGTCCTGCTTTGAGCAGGGGGTTGGACTAGATGACCTCCTGAGGTCCCTTCCAACCCTGATATTCTATGATTCTATGATTCTATTATACATGTAACTCCAAGCCTTCTGCCTGGGATCTAAGAGCCATGGTGAATGCAATCTGAGATGACTTTTTTAACTGATTCTTCTTATTGCATAGCACAAAGTTGTGAGGATCTGAATAAGCACGAATTGGAGTATCAGTGTGAATGGAGATATAACAGCTGTGGACCCGCCTGCCCTGTAACATGCCAGCACTTTGAACCTGTGGTGTGCCCTCTGCAATGTGTAGAAGGATGCCATGTGAACTGTCCTGAAGGTAAACCCACTGTCTTCTTTACACAGTTAGTCAGCATTTCCTGCTCAGCTCTTATCACTTACTGGTATCTTTGTACTTTCCCCCCCGGAACGTTGCATGAAATGTTTTTTTTTTAAGACTGGAAATAAGCAGATTTGTAAGATCAATGGCTGTGAAATTTTCATATGCAAAAGTTAAAACTTTAACAATCTTACTGGTATGCTTGCATCATTGTTTCCATCAAGGTAAGAAGGTGGTGACCAGATGTTCCAGTTTACTAGGCTCATCCTGGTTTTCTGGAGATGTCCGGAATGATTGTATTGAAACCAGGGTTTTGACCAGATCTCAGTGGAATCCTAGGGCATCTCACCTGGACTTAACTTCCTGTGTCCCATATTGTTCCTGTTTTCTGTGCTCCACTGGCCACACAGTTAGAAATCTCTCTCTACACCTTTCAGCTGTTCGAAGTCAGGAATTAGGAGTGAAACCCACTCTTGGGTTAGAACTTCTGAGAGGCACACAGTGCATTGAGGCCATGGAGTCTCTGGATGGACATTAGGGAATGGAGAGAAACATTGTGGGCAGAGACAGCAGAGCTTTAAAGGAGGACAGAGCAGGGAGTGAGAGAGGAAGATAGGAGGAGAGCAAGGAAGGCAGGGGAAGGGAATAGAAATCAAAAAAGGGAAGGAAGAATAAAGAGGAGGAAGAAAGATTAAAAAAAAGGAGGGGAGAGGGAAAGTGAGAAAGGGTGCAGAGGACAAAATGAGATAGAAAATTGAGAAGAATAAGTCAGAAGGGCAGAGAGTTGAGGAGAGGAGGAAACTATGTATTGTAGGACCAACAACCACAAAACCAATCCATCCCCCCCACCAAGTCCCCTGTGTGCACACAGAGCAGAGCTATCAATCCAGGGAGTAGTGAGAGCAGAATCCACTAGGTACATCTTTATGTAGTATGGTGTTTAGCACTTAAATATCAGGGCAGGTCCACACTACTGCTTAAGTCGATCTAACTTGTATCACTCAGTCCTGTGAAAAAGACACCCCCGTGAGCAACACAAGTTACAGTGACCTAAGCAGTGTCCCCACGGTTCTATGTCGGCGGGAGATGCTCTCCCACCAATACAGCTTCCGCCTCTCACGAGGGTGGATAATTATGCTGATGGGAGTGCGCTCTCCCATTGGCATACAGCATCTTCACCAGATGCTCTACAGCGGCGCAGGTGCATTGGTGCAGCTGGGCTGATGTAGCGCTTCTAGTGTAGACCTGCCCTTAGAGTGACAGATGCACTAGTAATACCTGAGATGAATAGTCATAATGGGAAGAAAATGATAGGATGCAGTAAAAAATGCCCAAAGGGACCAAGAAAAATCAGTAATATGGATGTAAAAGGGTAAATGCCATTTTCTTCTGGCACACCTGGTTTTTAGTCTAAAAATATATTCACCCTGTGTGTAGCATGAGCTACTGCATATACTATGCACTGGTGTTAGTATCTCAATAAAAATGCTATGGAAGAAAATAAAGATTTACTTGGTGTCAAACTAACAGTTAGTTTAATATGAAGAGCATGTTCTGAACCTTTGAGCCCAATCCAAGTATCATTGATCTTGTCATATTTTTAAAGCTGCTAAATACAACGATCAGCTTAACATCTGCTTTGCAACTTATGAAACCCTGCTGTGCTGTTTTAAAACAGGAAAAATACTTGATGAACTATCCCAGTCATGTATTGATCCAGAAAGCTGTCCTGTATGTATATTAGAAGGTGCCAGGATCCCCCATGGAAAGAGGGTTGTTTTGAACAAAGATGATGATGAACATTGTCTATCATGGTAAGATATAGATTTTTATTCAATACGAGTGTCTTTTATGAGGGCACAAATGAAGTGCATTCTCATGAATATACTGTGAATATAGTTTTGAATGTACTATTAGGGGCCTGAATATGATGCCCTTTTTCATGCACCGTAGAACCTGAAAATTTTAAACAAGACTAAAGGTATTAGGCACGCAAATTCTATTGAAATTCAATGGGAATGAGGTATAAAACTCCATAAGTTGCTTTGAAAAACCTAGCCCTACTCCACGAGTGATCCTGTTGACTCCATTTTTGGAATAAGATACTATTCAACATGAGTAAGGTATCAGAATTTGGCCCTATCTCAATACTTTAAAATCCTATATAAAGTTAAGGATATGAATGTGTGATCTCTCTAGAACGCCACCAAGAATAGTAGGTGCTGGGAGGTTATGCTTTGTAGTTGGAAAAGTAACTTCCCCAAGATTTACTGAAGGTATTCTAGGGCCCAGTCCTGTAAGTACATGCAACCAGGCTTAATGAAGTCAATGGGATCATGCATGGTAGGGTAAGCACTATGCAGAATCAGGGCCTTACATTGCTTTGAGGGAGGAACTCATTATTTTTGTGTCCTGTACAGTATCAAGGTGCATAAAAGTGTGAATTTAGCTCTCTAGCATCCATAATTTTGGCATTCTTCAGATACCCAGCCCTTTGATGGATGGATACTTCCATTAGTCAGGCATAGTGCTGTAAATATAAGAAAGTTTTCCACAACATAATTTGCCCACATTTAATAGAAGTGGATGTAGATCTGCAAAAACTATGGGCTCAGACTAAAACCCTAGATCCAAACACCCTGAACATTTTGGAAGTTCAGACTGGGTCTGAACTTTGAATCTCTGGCCTGTCACTGGTAGTAACCAACTCTGTTTTATAAGCCCCATGGAGTTGGTTCTGTTATGTTGATTAATTAAGTAATGGATTTTCTTTTAACAGTATAAATTGCAAGCCCTGAATTCCATCAAAAGGTCAAAAATGCATCTACGTAAACCAGTTCCCTAATTTTCACAATACTTAATAATAATTTATCTTTAATGCTAATACACTAACCACCACTCACATAAGGTTTTAGAACATTATGTAAACTTACCTCACTAGGGAAACATCTTTGCACGTAGCTGTCACCTAATTTAGATGCCTACACCATCTGTACAAACAATAGAAAATATTGTACAAAAATGAATTTTATACCAAATATCCAAAGGAAATTGGAATCTCATTCACAAAATATTGCATGAGGATTAAAATAATAAATCATATATGTTACAATATGCTAAATGCCAAAGGGAGTTGTGTATTCTTCAATTAAGAAACTAAAAGCAACGTGAAAGAACACAGCCTTGGGAGAGCTTGAATTTGGATGTCACATTTAAAATGCTGTTTTGCTCTGAAAAATGGCATCTTCTTACTTAGTAGTCTGCTCTCTGGGTTGCTTTCATTAGTGAAGAAAATAAGTGTTTACTGCCCATCATTCTAGTTAACAGTGCAAAGCTGGCATGGCTCAGAGGGAAGAGGCTGCAATCCCTCCCTTCACATGCATATTCAACAGAATTGTTTACTAAGTTCCAAACAGTTATGCTTGTGCAACCACATTGAAGACAGCAAAATTTCAGAGGAGCCATTGAGGAAAGAGTTTGGCCGGCCCAAGGAAGCTGGTGATAATGTGTGAGAAGGAAAGAATTCAGCTTGTCTCTCAGATCCCGGGTTGGAATTTGAAGCTCTGACAGTTAGGAAAAAGCAAATCTTTTACTTATAAAATGTACACATTTGCTCATTGAAAGATGACAAAAGTGGAACCACAAGATTCAATTTTTAGAGCAAATTTTCAGAGCAAAACCATAATTTAAAGAGTATGGACCAGTTTCTGATCTCAGTTACTCCACTGTAAATCCCGAGAAACTCCACTGAAGTTATGCTTTGTCCTTGATCCCACACAGTATATACAGCTCTCATTGCCTGGAGTTGTGAGCTAGAAGAGTGTTGCTCCTCTGTTTTAACAGTGGGGAAAAATTCCAGCAGTGTCTCCATAGTGCTATCTTACATACTGTGGTGATGGGAGCTCTAGAAATAACTTGAGAGAGATTACAAGAGTATTTGAATCCAAAACGTGCTTTGTTTCTGGTCCTGCTCTATTCTGAGAATTGGCATACCTCTAATTTTTGCCAGACTGTTTTGTCCATCACTACTATGAATGATCTGAGTGGTTTTGGAGCCATTCAATTGTGCCCTTCATAGCGGAGATTACTGAGGAATCCTGCTCAGTGTATTCTGTGCATTATCAAATATCCCCAGTGCATCTGATTCAATAGGTAAAGAATTTTGAAAATACCATAGTTATAGCATTAATAAATGTAAAACCAAACCAAGAACCTCCCAGCTGCCCAGATTCTTCAGAAAATCCTGAATTTTCTCCATCTTTTCTAGTGTCTTTTGTATTTCTGGAGGGACAAATGCCATTTCACACATTTTCCCTACTCTGTGTCTCTTACTGTCCAATAGACTTGGAAAAATGCATTGAGTGGTACTCCACTAGCCTGTGCTTGGGCTCAGGCGTGCTCCTTCCTCAGTCAGGCAGAGCAAAGAGCACAGAACAGATGGATTTGGCAATGTAGAAGCTGCTGAAGATATGCTAAGGGAGCACAAGCAATCTCCTGCAAGGCTGTAGATATGGGAGATGGGCAGTAGATGGGAAAACTTATGGGGGAGAGAGAAAGGTGAAGAGAGAGGAGTAAGGGAGAAATGGAGGCCCATAAAGAAAGTGGAAAAAAGGATGGGAACATTCAGAGGAGGCAAAAGTGGGAATGTGCCAATGGATATGAGTGGAGGGGAAGATTTGGAAGAGAAGAGGAGTAAGGAAAGAGAATAGGAGTAAGGAAGAGAGGGCAGCTCCTACTTTTTTGAGAGAAGGGAAGAGAAAAGGGACAGAGAGAAAGAGAGAAGAAAAGAGCTAGAAGAATGTTAGTACAGGGAAGAGGAGAAAAATAAGGTAAAATAAAAAATACAGGAGCAAAATACACATGGCAAAATCTAAAGTCAAGATAATAAGAAAAAGGCAATGTTGTGTGAGAGAGAAATAAGAGTAATAATAAGATCTAAAAACACAGGAAGGGGAGCAAAGGGATCCAGGTGAATTTAATTGATTTCATAATGACAATGACAAAATGCCATTAGAATTGGATGGTTTTCTATGTATGAAACTTCAGTTTAAGATTTCAGGTGTGAACAGACCCATGACTTGAGGCACAGTCCAGAGGGGCTTGGTCTTCACTCTGGAAAAAAAGGTGTGTTCTTAATTTGATTTAGCTAACTTCAGCGAACTAACCTGAGGTATAATTCTCGTGAAGACAAGGCAGTGTGCAGTTTTCACATGAGTTAGCAGGTCAAGGTAAACCCTTGACTCCCTCAAAGTCCTTAACTCAGCATGCTAACTCATGTTCAATTACAAACTGCCTTGTCTTCACTAGGATTTTACCTCTAGTTAGTTCACTCAAGTTAGATAACTCAAGTTAAGAATAAACCTTTTTTCCTAGTGAAGATACAACCAGAGGGTGCAAACCAAATCCACTGGCCATGTTCACCAGAAGTGGTGCCTACAAATCCCAGTGACTTCTATGTAGCCCTCCACTTGGTGTCATGTTTCCATGATATGACGAATGTTCAGTCAAAAACAGCTGGGGAAAAGACATTTATCTAATAAACTTAGTACTTTTCACATGCTTCCTGCATGCATACATTAGTGTATTTCCATAAGTAATGATTCCATTATTGGGTGTCCCAGGATTGCTGCAGGAATAAGGAGATTTTCCCACTATGCACAATTTGCCATGTAGCGCCATTGGTGGCAGTTTTCTTTCCTCTGAGCAACAATCATAGAGTACTGAGCAAGGTAGGATATGGAACTTGATAGTCCATAGATCCAATCTGGCATGGCAAATTATATGTTCATGCTGATTTGTCTGTTTACTCATTTCTATATAAGATATAACTGTATTAAATCAGGGGTGGTGTATTGTTATCAAAGTTCATTTTACCGCTAGTTTTTTGGTGGTTCTTGCAGTCACTGTGAAGGAAAGAACTTAACATGTAGTGCCTGTGAGTCAGAAGAGAGAAAGGAAGAAATCATTATACCAACACCAGTTGCTACAGAAGAAACAGATATAGACATAGGGACACGTGTATACTCCTGCAGCAAAATGATGGACCTGGCCTTTCTGATGGATGGTTCCAACAAACTCTCAGAAAAGGACTTTGAACTGTTAAAAGCTTTCATAATTAGCATGATGGAAAAACTCCACATCTCCCAAAAGAAAATCCGAGTGTCAATTCTGGAATACCGCACTGGCTCCAACATCTATCTTGGGCTCAAAGATATTAAAACACAATCTCAGATGAGGAAAATTGTCCAAAACATAAAATACACTGGTGGAGAAGTTGCCTCTGCCACTGAAGTGCTTAAATATATTGTATTCCATGTGTTTGGAAAGGCACCAAGGACAAATGCTGCCAGAATTGCTCTGTTGTTGACAGCCAGCAAGTCTCCAGGAAATATTCAGCGCATCCTCACTCTTCTGCAAAAGAAGAAAGTCACAGTAATACCAGTAGGAATTGGACCGTCTATTAGTATGGAGCAAATCAAGCTAATTGAAAGGCAGTGGCCAGAAAACAAGGCCTTCATAATGAACAATGTACAGGAGTTAATGGAAAACAGGGATGAAATAATCAATTACCTGTGTGATCTTGTACCTGAAGAAAGTGATGTGTTAACAACTACCACCCAAAAACCTATTACAGTCTCTCCCCGAGCAGCTAATGTGACGGTACGCTATCCAGTCTCGGAGTCCACGAGATTAGCTACGACCCCATTGCCAAGTAAAGAGATTTCCAAAGTGCTTGATATAGCTTTTGTTGTTGAAGGGTCTGAAAAAGTAGGAGAGGAGAACTTTAATATAATCAAGAAGTTCATTGCAAAAGTTATCAGAGAAATGGACATAGGAGAAGAAACCATTCATATTACTATCATACAGTACTCGTACACTGTCACTGTTGAGTACTCCTTCAGTGAAGCACAGTCAAAGCAAGACATTATTGAGGTGGTGAAGAAGATACAGTACCAAGGCGGGAATGCCACCAACACTGGAAATGCCCTCAGCTATGTCTCTGAACACACATTTACCACAGACAATGGAGGCAGGGGACAAGTGCCACACTTAGTGTACATGGTAACTGCAAACCCTGCCACTGATGTCATCTCACGTGTTGCGAGTGGCATAAATGTGATCCCTATAGGTATTACCCCCAATGCGAACATTCAAGAGCTTGAGATGATCAGTCAACGGCATACCCCAATAATCGTAAATGGTTATAACGACCTTATTCGAGAAGCACCTGACTTAGTGTTGAAAACGTGCTGCTCAAATAAATCCAGATTCCCCTCAGAACCTCCAGGTAAAGTTGGATATATTTTCTACGTATTTTCTTTCTCTCTTTCTCATCAGGCTTTCTCTGGAAACGGGGATGGATTCTGCTTTGCATGTTGCTGTCCAAGTTGATCGGAGTGGGGGTGGAAGGTGAACTTAGGGTCATAGAAATGTAGGACTGGAAGGGACCTTGAGAAGTTATCAAGTCCAGCCCTCTGTGCTGAGGCAGGACCAAGTAAACCTAGACCATCCCTGACAGGTGTTAGCCCAACTGGTTTTTAAAAACCTCCGGTGATGGGGATTCCACAACCTTCCTTGGAAGCCTATTCCAGAGCTTAACTACCCTTATAGTTAGAACGTTTTTCCTAATATCTAACCGAAATCTCCCTTGCTGCAGATTAGGCTCATTGCTTCTTTCCCTACCTTCAGTGGACATGGAGAACAAATTATCACTGTCCTCTTTATAACAGCCCTTTACTATTTGAAGACTGTTAATAGGTCCCTCCTCAGTCTTTTGTTTCTAAATGTGCCCAGTTTTTTTTAACCTTTCCTCATAAGTCAGGTTTTCTGAACCTTTTATCACTTTTCTTGCTCTCCTCTGGACTCTCTCCAATTTGTCCATATTTTTCCTAAAGTGTGGTGTTCAGAATTGGACACAGCACTCCAGCTGAGGCCTCACCAGTGCAAAATTCAGGAGGACAACTAGCTCCTGTCTCTTACATACAGTGCTCTGTTAATACACCCCAGAATTACATTAGTCTTTTTTGCAACTGCATCACATTGCTCATATTCAATTTGTGATCCACTATAACCCTCAGATCCCTTTCAGAAATACCACCACCTAGCCAGTTGTTCTCCATTTTTAGTTGTGTATTTGATTTTTTTTCCTTCCTAAGTAAAGTGCTTTGTCCTTGTCTTTATTGAATTTCATCTTGTTGAATTCAGACCAATTCTCCAATTTGTCAAGGTCAATTCGGAATTCTAATTCTGTCCTCAAAAGTGCTTGCAAGCCCACCTGCTTGGTTTTATCCACAAATTATAGAAGCATACTCTCCACTCTATTATTCAAGTCATTAATGAAAATATTGAATCGTGCCAGACCTAGGATTGACCCCTACAGGACTACATTAGATATGCCCTCCCAATTTGACAGTGAACTGTTGTTGAATATGGTCTTTCAACCAGTTGTGCACTCACCTTATAGTAAATTCATCTAGATCACATTTCCCTAGGTTGCTTATGAGAATGTCAGATGGGACTGTCAAAAGCCTTACTAAAATCAAGATACATCACATCTAATGCTTCTTCCCTAGCCAGTCAACCAGTAATCCTGTCAAAGAAGGAAATTAGGTTGGTTTGGCATGATTTGTTCTTGACAGATGCATGCTGGTTATTCCTTTTAACCCTATGGTACTGGAGTTGCTTACAAATTGATTGTTAATAATTTGTTCCAGTATCTTTCTAGGTATCAAAGTTAGACTGACTGGTCTAAAATTCCCCAGGTCCTTTTTGTTCCCCTTTTAAAGATAGGTATTATGTTTGTCCTTCTGTAGTCCTCTGGGACCTCATCTGTCCTTCAGGAGTTCTCAAAGATAAGTGTTAATAGTTCTGAGATTGCTTCAACTAGTCCCTTAAGTACCCTAGGAGGAATGTCATCAGGATCTGCTGACTTGACTATATCTAACTTATCTAAACATTCTTTAACCTATTCTTTCTTGCATTTCTTCACCCTTGTTGTTAATATTAATTGTGTTGTGAATCTGGTCAACATTAACCTTTTTAGTGAAGAGTGAAGCAAAATAGGCATTAAACCCTTCAGTCTTCTGATGTCATCTGTTGTTATCTCTCCTTTCCCGTTAAGTACAGGATCTACACTTTCCTTCATCCTTCTCTTGTTCCAAATATATTTAAAGAACCTCTTCTGATTACCTTTTAAGTCCCTTGCTAAGTGTAATTCATTTTGTGCCTTAGCCTTCATTCTTGTGCTATTCTTTTGTACACCTCCTTAGTAATTTGTCCATGTTTAGACATTTTATAGGATTCCTTTTTGATTTTCAGGTCATTAAAGAATAGCTGATGGACCCATATTGTTTTCATCTGCCTGCCCATCAGAGGTTAAAATCACTTCCTCTCTCTGCTTCTAGGTTTGATTATTTCACCATGAAACTTTTGTGAATCATAGAAATGTAAAAAGCAACAGAGAGTCCTGTGGCACCTTAAGACTAACAGATGTATTGGAGCATAAGCTTTCGTGGGTGAATACCCGCTTCATCAGACGCATAGAAATGTAGGGCTGGAAGAGACCTCAAGAGTTCATCTACTTCATCCCCCATTGAGGCAGGGTTAAATGTACCTATACCATCCCTAATAAGTAATCTGTTGTTAAAAGCCCCCAGTGATAGGGATTCCACAGTCTCCCTACATAACTTGTTCCAGTACTTAACTATCCTTATAGTTAGAAAGTTTTTTTCTAATATTTAACTTAAATCTCTTGTGCTGCAAACTAAACCAATTTCTACTTCTCCTACCCGTAGTGGCCACAGAGAACAATTGATCACTGTCTTCTTTACAGCAACCCTTTAAATATTTGGAGACTCTTACCATGTTCCCCCTCAGCCTTTTCTTCTCTAGACAAAACATGCCCAGTTCTTTCAACCCTTCTTCATAGGTCAGATTTTCTAAACCTCTTATCATTTTTGTTGCTGTCCTCTGGATTGTCTCTAGTTTGTCCACATCTCTTCTGAAAGTGTGGTGCTCAAAAATGGACCTGGCATATCAGCTGAGGCCTCACCACTGCCAAGTAAAGCAAAACCTCAAAGATTTGTTGGGTTCAGGAATGTTCGTGAGATGTCCTACTTGGAGACCTGGGGGGCAAAGCTCTCATGCTGAACATACAGCTTAGTATGTTCTGACATAGAGAAAGTTACTGCTTCTATCAACAGAACACTGCCCCACTGTTTTCCCAAACTCCAGTTGTCTACTGTCCTTTTCCTTCTGTCTTCCTTTCCTTATTCAGCAGACGCTTGGTATAGCTATCTTATATGAGAAGCCAGGGCCGGCACCAGGCAACCAAACACATGCTTGGGGCGGCTCTTGGTAAGGGGCGGCCAATCTTGGGGTGGCAGGGGGCAGCGCGGCGCGGCATTCCGTGGGGGGGCGGGGCCCTCCGGCGGCGCGGTGCTCGGTGGGGGGGGGGGCGGCGCGGGGCGCGGCGCTCGGGGGGTGGTTCTGGCGGTGCGGTGCTCAGCGGGGGGGCAGCTCCAGCGGCGCGGCGCTCGGCCGGGGGGCAGCACGGGGCGGGGCGTGGCGCTGGAGGGGGGGAGGGTTCCGGCGGCGTGGTGCTTGGCGGGGCAGCGCTTTTTTTTGCTGCTTGGGGCAGCAAAAAAGTTAGAGCCCGCCCTGTAAGAAGCCTTTTTATATTCTTTTCAGAACCTTGCAGCAGACCAATGGATATCATGTTTCTTCTGGATGGAAGTTCCAGTGTTGGAGCATCAGAGTTTGAGGAAATGAAAAGTTTTGTAAAAGCATTTATTGAAAACTATGGCATAAGTAAGTAAAGAGCCCTTTAACTCTAACATAGTTTTCTTTTACTCTTGCTTTGTTTATGTAAGGGCCATGACAGTATTGACCCTGATACTTTACACATACACCCCGATTTAAACCAAAAAAAAAAGCGTTGAAGCTTAAATTTCAACTGACACCAGGATGTTCCTCATCCTCCTTGGACACGGTCACTAGAATGGGAGCCAACTGAAATCTAGGGGATCACTCACACATTGAAATTTAAGCTGTTTCTTTTGTCAAGATACAGGAAGTGGTGCACTTGGTTCCAGTACTGGTGGGTCAGAATCATATCCATCCTGGCTGATAACTAGTGGGAATGTCCTGACTACATTCTTGAGGGAGGGGGATAATATCTTGTTTCAAGGGGGCAAGTGTCATAAACCCACAGGTCTCAAACCTGGGTCCGCAGGGTTCCCAGGCAACTGTTGCTGCCTTATTCCCACCCAAGCGGAGAGACCAGGAAACCTGAAGGCACAACAGGATGACCTTCCTGGGTCCTGAGTGGAGGAGCGGCAGGACCTCTGGTCAGAGTTTCCTATTTAAACCCAAGAAAGGCACAGGAAGTTGTCTGCACAACTGGGCTCTACCTGGCTGCTATATTGGACCATGCCTTGCCTGACTCCTGAAGCTGGCTTCCTTGCCATGCTTCTGGTTCCTGCTTTCCTGACCTGTTTCTGGTTCCTGCCTTGTTCCTGATCCTTGACCATGGTCTCCAACTCTTGAGCCCTTGGCATGGCTCCTGACTCTGATTCCAGCCACTAGACATGCTGCTTATGTCCCAGTCCTGACAACATGATTCCCTCCCATGCTTAGGTGCATGGATCTATTGCTTGAAAAGTTTGGTCTTGATGTGAACATCTTGGCTAAATACCACCAGTCTCTTTAATCTACCATGGAATCAGGGCACAGGAGAGAATGGGACCCAAACGACAACTCCCATAAGGTAATGAACTGTTAGGGAAATGCAGTTTGGACTGATTCAAACAAAACATTTCAGGTTGGTTCAGCAAAACAAAATATTCCTGTGTGGGTCAAACTGACACAATAAAAATGTCATTTAAATTTTTCTCAATGCAATTTTTTTTATCAACACTGAGATTCTTTTTCCCTGTGGAAAACTTCAATTTTCTGGAAACTGCATTTTCCTTCAGAAAATCATTCTGATGGAAAATTCCCAACCAACTCTACTTAATATTAAGTGTGACTTCAGATTTATTTTTAAATTGTTCAGATGGACTGTCTTTTATTTATATCATTTGTCTTCTGCTTTCCGCTTCAGGCAATATCTCGACTCAAGTGTCAGTTCTCCAGTATGCAAGGGCAAACACCCTCGAAATTTCATGGAACATGCCACAAGAGAGTAAAAATCTTCTAAATAGGGTGAGCTCAATTCAGCAAAGAGAGCAAGGTCCCAGCAAACTAGGTAAGTGATTGTGTGGATGTGTGTGGGGGAGGAAACAATTTTAAATGTAGGTTGATCCTAAACACTATCTTGGACATTAGTGACACAAGATGGGTGAGGTAATATCTGTTATTGGTCCAACTTCTGACCTGAAGAAAAGCTCGGTGTAAGCTCGAAAGTGAGGTCTCTCACCAGTGGAAGTTGGTCCAATAAAAGATATTACCTCACCCAGCTTCTCTTTCTACTATCCTGGGACTGACACAGCTACAACAACACTGCATACTATCTTGGACAGATGGTTCTGTGCTAGTGTGGTGCACTAGGAATATATTCTTTCATAATTCATTCATGTTGATTTATGGGCAAGGAGTTTCAGTTTACTGTAAAACGTGTCTGTCTAAGAGTTGCAAAGATCATAGCATACCACACTTTACACTGGAAAGGAGACGATGACTTTCTTTATTCCTTAGAATAGTTCTCAGTATTCATGTGTTATGTATCTCTCAGGCAAGTGAAGGAAAATGGTAATTTAGGATTTAGATCATCACCAATTTGTCAGCTTCAATGACTTCCACAAAACTGTACCCAGAAACATGTCTATGTTAGTCCTAATATTCCTGGGTAACCCAAATTCCCTTATGGTCCTGGGAAGACTGTGTAAGCTTTCCCGTTGTAGGTTCAACAAATGCAAATTATATTACAATATATCAGGCCTTTGACCAAATACTCTGAGAATTTCATTCTTCTGGACTGGAACCACATTCTGTCTGGCAGCCATCAAGCATCAGGGTCCTATAAGAGCAGAGAAGTGTACAGATTTTAGGGTCTTTGGCCTACTTCATCCTGTAAAGAGTTATTGCTATAGAAAAGTGAGAAATAAAACCTGACCTCCATAGTTCGCAGGAGGATTGGCTATGATTGCTTTCTCAGCCTGGAGAAATAAAAATACCAGATGGCTGATGAGACTTCTACAAGCTCTTTGTGGGAGAAATTGTTATATTCAGATAGATAAGTTTCATGAAGTCTCCTATGTAATGTATAGTAAGCTACAAAGGCTAGCAGGATAAGCAACGAAAACATGGTCCTGTCCTGGGGAGAAGAGATGGACTTGGAGATTCTTTACACAGCTGCCAGTGACTTGTTTATTTCTCATTGGCAGGCACTCAGATACCACAATGAGGGAGGTGGTCTGAGACCCTGAATGGAATAGAAATTGCTCCTCCCAAGCAAGTAAAGTCAGTCACTGTGGTCTTGATCCTGCATCCCAGAACATTTAATAAGCATCCGTGAGTCAGGACTAGAAGGCTCAGTGCTCTTGGTAAATGCATGAGCACTCAGCTCAGTCTGCCAGCGTTCAGGCTTCTGGAAACATCCAGGCTGCCTACAAGATTTGGACGCCTCAATTTGGGTGTTAAAATCCATTAGGTGGCTTTGAAAATCTCATCCTTCGTTCATCCTGGGCATGCTCAAGGGTTTAATACATCAACCAGCATTGTCACTCCAATACCAGCATCGCTGCTTCTCATTTGCATAGTTTCTCCCATACTCTAAACATGATCCTGTGCAATCCTTACGCCCATACCATTGTGAGTAGTCCCTTTACAGTCAGTGGGGGTATTCATGTCAGGAACAGCTGCAGGATTGGTCCCTCTGGTAAAACTCTCTTTGCTTAGGCCCTTGCATAGTTCCAGGTAGCTTGTTTGTTGATGCTCAGGGTGTGAACTACATGCATGATAACTCTTTAGTGTTCCTACAATTTACAATCAGCTAGCTGTATCAAAGCTGCAGAGCTGGGGGCGTGTCGCAGGTCGGCAGGGCCACACTTGCAGAGGTTTCAGTGTAGTAAGGGTTCCAATTCCTCATAGAGTGGATGCGGTTTTACTAAAAGGGGGAGCTTTGCCACATCCTGGTATTTACCTTTACAGTAATATTTCCTGTTCTCAGAATGTGGGGGAAAATAGGAGTGTGGGGGCTCATAAGCAGGAGACAGGGACAGAGGTAGGAACTAAAAGTCAGGAGCTGGAAGATGGGAGGAGACAGGCAGGAGCAATGTAGGAGTCAGGGGTACAGGATAGGAGGAAGGTGTGTGGGGTGAGGGTGGCAAACCAGGAAGAGGTGGGAGTTGGAAAGGAGTAAAAAAGTAGTAGGGGGACTGGGGCAGGAGCTGGGGGGATAGCAGCAGTGATGAAGGGATATGAGCAGAATAGGACAGGGGGATGCTAGGGGGATGGGGGTAAAGGGATCTGCACCCACTAGACCATAGTCCCCTACAGGAAGAGTGAATACACTGTTCCTAAATCTCAATATTCATTTGCCTTTCCTTAGCAAATTCCTGTGAAACCCACTGACAAAGATTTGCATCCCCTCTAGTGGCAGGTGCACATAGAAGATTAGATCCTACAATTGCTACCATTTACTTTGTTAGCTTAAGTAGTGGAGGACTGAAATGTGCATGTAAAGATCCCAACCCTGCTGATGACCCCTGTTGGGGCTCAATATGGTTCTGTGATGTAATTTTTGTTGTTTCAATTTTTAAGATTTTTAAAACGTAGGAAATTGCATCAAAAAAACCTACATTGCAATAATGTTAAGGTTGCAAAATCAAGGACTCAAAAGTAAGGAAATGCCAGAATTAATGCTGCCTGTGCAAACTTAATTCACTCCCTTTGGTCATATTCAGTATGATAGTCTTTAATTACATGATCACATACTAGTTTTTGCACAGGACCTCTACCTCATTCAGTACACAGGATTGACCTGCTCTGGGGATGAATCAGGGCTGTGTAATAAAGGAGGATGTTATCTGTAGCAGCTCTGCATCATTTGCTGCAGAAGCTGGAAGATATGCAATGAATGAGGCAGGGGACTGCAAGAAGAGAAAGGACAGTCTCATGGTGCAGGCAGTGGAATGCTACACTGGAGAATTGGATTTTATCCCTGGCCTCTGCCACGGGGTTTCTACGTGATGCTGGGCAAGTCACTTTCAAAGATGATCACTAATTGTGAGTTCCTCATTTTCTGAGTGCCTGACTTCAGACCTTGAGGTCTGCTTTTCAGAAGTGTTGGGCACTGTCAGCTGCAATGGGAGCTGTGCTTTGAATATAAAAAGTGCTGTCTAATGCTAAGTACTCTGAAACTCAGGTCCTACGTGTCTCAGCTCAAGCACTCCAAATTAGTGAACATGTTTGACGTTAATCTCTCCATACCTCAGCTCCCTATCTGTAGAACCAGGATACTAATGCCTCCTGTCCTCACAATGGTGTTGTGAAGATATTATTCACAGGTATTACAGTGATGAGCACCATAGAAATGCCTATGAGGAAATTACCAATTCTGTGTCCAGAGCAGGGTTTGAACAGTGTGTAGTAAATAAAGCCTCAGGCTACACATTAACAATAAGGAGAAACCAAAAAACTGAATTGCTGGTCACCAAGAGAGCGCCATCCATCCTGTGCACTGAATGAGGCAAGGATCCTGTGGAAAAAAATAGTATGTGATCATGTAATTAAAGACTGTATCATAATGCATATACACAAGGGGGCCAAATTAGGTTGCACAGGCAGCCTTAATTCTGGTATTCCCTATAATTTGTTGCTTGGCTTTTGCAACCTTAATAATGTTCTTTTAAAGGAGTTTTCTTTTGTGTCTGTAATATTCTTATTTCATAGTTGTCAAGGACACCAACAGTGCTTAATTTGTGCCAGGGCTGAGCCCCGGCATCTCTAGTCTTGGCAGTTCATAGCCTCAGCACCTCTGAGCTTGCTGCATCAGTGATGAATGTGAAAACATTGCTTGAGCCCCAGAACTTCTTTCATTATAGATTAAGCACTGGACACCTACATATTTAAAGCACAGCATTGAACATGCTCTGTCATAATTAAGGTTGAATAAACAGTTTGCTGTATAAGCCCTCTGGTTCCTCAGAAGGTACAACTTCAAATTCACTTGTTCTAACAGATTACCAGGCCTGGATAAGATTCATTGCCTCTTTGGATTCTTAAATATTTAAGGGTGACTTGTCCATAGACAGTCTAGTAGGCTCACATTAAGACTCAGAGTTGTCAGTTCAAATTTTTCATTTTTATATCAGTTAGGTACATTGGTGGCCAACTTGAATCTAGAGCAAGAGATTCTGATCCTTTAACATGTTTTACAATCACATTTTTAACTCATGACTGCCTTGCTCAGAAATTCGTACAGAAATAGAGGCTGGGGTCCACAGATGGTTTTAGTGGCAACCAGAGTTGTCCAGAATAAGTGTCAGGAGCTCTTTGCAGTCCCTCAGACCTTGCCTACACTGAAAAGGGTTTACTGCTGGAGCTATCACAGTAAACCCTCCTTATGGAGAGACAGTTACTTTGTTCGGGGAACTGGTATAAAGCTATCTCAGTAAAAGGACTTTTTTGATGGTATCACTGCTTCTACATTGCTGCTTTTACTGGCACAGCTATGTCAGTAAGGGACAAGAATTGTTCAAGTTTAGATGAAAGGAAATAAATGATCTCACCAAGTGGTTGGGCTATTTAATCTAAGGGCTTGTCTAAACACAAACATTGTACCATTTGGAGTAAGATCTGTTTTTAAATAGTTTCAGTTGTATGGACAGTTGGACAAAGATGTATATAGTTTAGTAGTTAAGGCACTTGCCTTTGACTCTGGAGAGCTGGGTTCAGTTCCCTACTCCACCAGAGACTTCCTGTGTGTGACCTAGAGCAAATCCCTTAGGCTCTCTGTGCCTTGGGTTTCCATTTGGATAACAGCACTTTCTTAGCTTGCAGGGGTGTTGTGAGAATAAACTTGTTTAAAGTTTTGAGGTGTGCAGATACTATAATAATGAGATCTATCTTACAGCTGGCTGATATTAACTTAGCTTCAATTGGTAATGGCTTGTCTACATGTGAGTTATTTTGAAATAGCTAGGAGATTGGAAGTGGATTAAGCTAAACAAGAGAAGGGCACTCTTAGGTTGTCTCTATGCTACAGTGGCACACCTATGGCATTGCACTTGTGCTGCAATAGTGTAGGTGCTTCCTATGTTGACAGAAGGATTTTTTTGGTCAATTTAGTTAATCCACCTCTCCCAGAGGTGGTAGCTCAGTCGATGGAAGGATCCTTCCACTGACCTAGCCGTGTCTACACCAAGGGTTGGGACAACCTAATTATGCTGGTCAGGGCACAAAATTTTGCAGTCTTGAGCAGCGTGGTTAGGTTGACCTAAGTTTTAGGTGTAGACCAGGCCTTGTTCTGCAATAAGTGTGTCCCGGCATGGAGTTATTCTGGAATAGATATTACATTTTAAATTCACAACCTTTGTTATAACTTTCTTGTATAGACAAGTCCTAATTTAAGATTTAAACACAGATTTAAGGGGTCAGGAATAACTCCACAGGTAGGCAAACAGATCAGGCCACTGGCTTCTGATTAAGTGGCTGTTGCTTTACCCTTCTTGGGTACTTAGGAACCATTTCTTTTGACTTCTTTCCCAGGCAGTTTTCCATAGGCACTGGTAATTAAGACCTCTGCAGAACTTTACCTCCTGGGTTAAAACCATTGTGGAGGTGTTAGTGAAACTACTGGGCCCATTTGAGATCATGTTTTATAAGATTTATGCAGGAACCTCAGCCTAGTTGGATTCCCTTGTCTCTCACAACCCTACAGTACCCCAATGGATTTTACATCTTATCCCTCACTTCAGACAAAATTAAAGAAAAGGATCTTTAAGCAATTTCTGCTTTCCCAGTGTCTCCCCATGACACCATTAATGTATTGGAATATATTTTCCCTCGGTTGGCTTCTTCCAGGTTGAATCTCATTTTGTTATATCCTGCCCATATTTCTAATGTGTTTCTAGGTCATCTTGTACACTTTCTCTTCATTCACTGGGAATGCTCCTAACTGCTTCCAATCTCATATCTGTGATTCTAATTAACATGCTGCATTCCCCGTCCTTCCCAGTTCATGAATGAAAGTATTCAATAAGACAAGCTCTAGCGTGGATCCCTGTGGCTTCCCATTCAACAATTCCCACCCAACTCAGCATATTGCCTTTTATCATTGTTTTTTTAGTGCTCATTTAATCAGCTTTCAGTCCTTGCAATATGCTTGTAGCCAAGCCAATTTAAACTACTCCTTCAAAGTAAGAGTTTGTCCATCACTGTATCAAATGATTTACTAAAAATTAATCCAGCCATTTTATCTTCACTCTACAATCTTGTTCAGGGAGTGCTGAGATAGATGGTAGGCCATGGAAAAGCTTATTCAGGACCTTTCTTGAGAGTCATGGGTTAGGAAAAAGAAATCACTAAAATCATATGCAATAAGCACCATGATGTTATCCCTTTCCTTCTATGATCTAGGCACCGCATCTATTTGGAGACTAATTTTTAATTATTATATTGTATCTGAATTTCTTGTTCTATACAACTTCAGAAAATCATATGAAGATTTCTACCTGGGTTCTCTGAAAGAAGGAGGTGTAGCATCACTGCAGTAGCCCTTGGAAGTACTGGCCAAGTTTTTCAAAAAATAAGTGCCTAAAGTTAGGAGTCCAGGCCCTTATTTTAGGTGCCTGGCTGATGTAAGTGCCCCATCACAGCAACGCAGTAAAACCACCTCCTTGAATGGCATAAGGCCATGGTTGACTTACTGAGGTTGTTGCAGTGCAAGTAAAGGACACTTCCTGACCTGTGTCGACCCTAACAGTCCTCCAGCAGCTGTCCCACAATGGCCTCTTCACTGCAACAGTGATCAGAGTGGTCACAATTTTATACTCCTCTCCCCAGGGGTCACAGAGACCGGAAGCCAGCCCCACTTTAAACCTCCCCATGTGTTTTTTTTTTAAATGGCTTTTCATGATGGCCCACCATGATGAACACACCTAGCAGCTCACCCTTGTTGTATGCAGCTGCCCAACTGACCATTCTAGTTCCACACACTAGATGCATTCCTGCCTGGAGTAAAGAGGAAGTGTTAGATCTCCTGGGCCTGTGGGGAGAAGACACTGTGCAAGCACAGCTATGGACCAGCTATAGGAAGGTGGACATCTCTGAGTAGATTGCGTGGGGGGTGTAGGCAAAGGGGTGCAGGCAAAGGGGTGCAACAGAGATCAGCAGCAGTGCTGCATGAAATCAAAGAAACTTCACCAGGGATTCCACGAGACCAGGGAGGTCAAGAATAGATCTGATGCTGTGTCACAGACCTGATGCTTCTACAAGGAACTGCATGCCATACTTGGCAGAGACCCTGCCAGAACCCCACAGACCACTGTAGTATGTTGGAGGAGCCTAAGACGTTGACCACAACTGTGAACAGTGTGGAGAAGGAGGGTGTGCAGAGGAGGAGACAAAACGGGGGATTCCAGCAATGCCATGAGCCAGGACCTTTTTGAGACTCTGCCACAGTGTAGCCAGTCCCACAGGTGAGCACAAATGAGCCTGATGAAGGGGAAGGGAACTTGGGTAAGTGTGTGCATGCATTTTTCCTTACAGTGCTCACATTTAAAGATGGCATTTGGCCTATCCCCAAGCTAAGAAGACAGCAATATCAACTTTTTACTGTTTTACTCATACAAGGAGAGACAGAGGTACAACGAACAGGCAGAATTGGCATCACTTTTTAATTCCTCTGTTGGGTTAGGCATGTAGAACAGTTTGTTCATGTACTTAGCCACATCCCTTTTAATCTGCTGAGAAATCTTGATGACACTTTCATGGAGATACTCTGCAATACTCCCCCAAAGGTTTCTAAGGATGGCAGCTTTATTTCTTTCTCTGCAGTAGGAAACTTTCCCACACCTTTCTGCAATGACTCCAGTAAACAGGCTAGTGGCACACAGGCTCAGGTGATTTCAGGATGCCAGTAGCAGCTGTGTTCTCTGTACCTTTGTAACCCTCGGGAGTGAGATCAGCTAAAATCACCACTGCCTGTGGAAAATAGTGCCAATATTCAGTGCTATTGTCCTATAAATATACCCATGGAATAGGGGCTGAACTTCAATAGCCTCATGCAACAGAAAATCTTTCCCCCACTTGCCCCTGGTGGGCCATACTCAACATGGCTGGGGCCTGAGAGTGGTGTGGTGCAGAAGTGCTCCAAAGCTGAAGTGTCAATAAACATTTCTTTTTACAAGCGTTTATGGGAATAATGGAAGGAATTTTTGAAACTTGTCTTTCACGTTCCATGGTGACTGTAAATCCAGTGGTATATCTATCGATTTTTATCAGCAGCTCCTCCTGCTGCAGTCTTGAGGGATGTTCCCTCCATGCTCACAGAACACCCAATTCTGATGAGGATGAGAAAGAAGAGGACTAGAGAGGACATGTTCTGTGAGCTCCTGCAAGCCACTGTTGTATTGGACCCATGAATGAAGGGCTTGGAGGGCCAATTTGATCAACAGCATGGAAAGAGAAAAAGAAGATGGAACAAAGGCCTAGGAGTCCCAGCAGGACAAAGAGGGGGAGATGCACCTGGATGTAATGAGGCTTCTCAGGCTAGGTCTACACTACGGGGGCGGGGGGGAGGAGTGTCGACCTAAGATATGCAACTTCAGCTACGCTATTTGCGTAGCTGAAGTTGCGTATTTTAGGTCTACTTACCTGGCTGTGAGGACGGCGGTGAGTCGACCGTTGCCACTCGCCCGTCAACTCTGCTTCCGCTTCTCGCTGCGGTGGAGTTCCGGAGTCGACAGCAGAGTGATCGGGGATCGATTTTATCACATCTATGCTAGATGCGATAAATCGATTCCCAATAGATCAATCGCTGCCGCCAATTCGGGCGGGTAGTGAAGACATGCCCTCAGGCAGCTAACCCAAATGCTGCAAACCCTGGTTGACCTACAGGTCCAAGAATCCCAGACTCTACCCTTTGCAATCACTGGTGAACTTCATTGTTGCTGTTCCCTGCACCCCCCAACATACCACATGGTCTCACAAAGCCATATCCTTGCCTCTGTCATTCCATGCCTGGGACAGCAAGGAAAACCACAGTTTCACATGCACTGACCTGTGAGAACCGTGGCTGGTGTATGCAGAGCCACAATGGACTACAATTTGTACACTCAAGTGGACATAAATGTTTACATCCTTTCTATTTTTAAATTTTCACCCTGTTAATTTGTTAAGTTTGTATAACATTGCCTGCGGGGGTTTGTACAATGATTTTTCTGTCCTGTTTTTTTTTCTCAAAGTTCTATTTTGGAGAATCAAATTATCTTTTAGGTCACAACAAAAACTGCAGAATGCATAGGGTAGTCAAAACAAACGGTCTTTGTAAATACACACCAAGCCCCACAGAACTGATAGCTTCAGGAAAAGACCCAGTCATATTTATAAATGTACAGCAAGCACTGCACACTTCTTATCAACATCCAACGCTCCAGGGCCAGACAACCCTCCAGCTCTTTTAAAGCCTCCCTCAACCACGTAGCTCCATGTTGGGCTCTTCTATTAGCCCTTGTTCAAAGTCAGCAGCCAGCCACTCTACCACCACTCTAGCGGTAGCTTTTGCCTCATTATGCAGGACACAACAGGCAGCTATAAGCGTTGGGATATTTTTCTCATGAGATCCAATCTAGAATCCTAGCCAGAATCCCTTCAATCAAAAGCACATTCAGCTCTCATTCTGGACCTCCTGAACCAGTAGTTGACTCTTTCCTGGGTGCTGTTGTGGTGGCCAGTGTATGGCTTCATAAACAAGGGGAGCAATAGGTAGGCTGGGTTCCCTAGAATCATTCTTGCCATTTCAATATCGCCAATGATAATCTGCTGGTTGGGAAAGAACGTCCCCTCTTTCAGCTTTCTAAACAATCCAGTGTTCTTAAAGATGGGAGCATCATGCACCTTCTCTGACCAGCCCATACTGCTCTCTGAAGCACTACCAGTGATCCACCAATGTTTGCATAACCATAAAAAAGTAGCCCTTTCTTTTGATGTATTCTAAGGCAAAGTGGGCTGCTGCCTAAATGAATATATGCATGCTATCACCCCACCTCAGTTCAGGAACTCCACTGCTTCAAATCCATCCACTGTGACCTGCACGTTGCCAAAAGTAACAGTCCTGCATAGCTAGAGACAAGTAATGGCCCTACGCACTTGCATGACAACGGCCTCCACAGTGAATTTTCCAATTCCAAAATGATTTCCCACTGACTGGTAGCAATCTGGCATTGCAAGTTTCCACAATGTGATCGCCGCTTGCTTCTCTACTGTCAGTACAGCTCTCGTTCTGATGTCCCTTGCGCTGGAGGGCTGGGGTGAGCTCAGCGCACAGATCCAGGAATGTAGCCTTTCACATCTGAAAGTTCTGCAGCCTCTGATCATCATCCCAAACTTGCAATATGATGTGATCCCACCAGTCAGTGCTCATTTCTCAGGCCCAGAAGTAGCGCTTGACTGTCTGCAGCTGCTCCGTGAACACCACCACCAACCATGAATTATATTTTGCTATGTACCTCAACAAACTGTCCTTGAAGAAATCGTCATGTCCCCCATTCTTGTGGTACTTCCTGCAGGTCTTCAAATACAGGAGAATCATTGGGCTCCATGCTTCTGTCAGAGATGGGTTTGTGGGATTTTTTTTTTTAAAAAGGCATGGAATCTATGGGATATGGGTGGCATTATGGAATGGAGAAAGTTGCATCCTGGGAACTTGACCTCTAGCTCCCTGAGATCCCTCTGCAAGTCATTTCTATCCCACAGCACTTTGCAAAATTTTCCCAAAATGCATTGTGCTGGATGGCAGCATGTGGCACAGTGGGCTACTTGCCTGAGGGGCACTCCACTTTACATCGACACAAGCACTCCTGGTGAACATGTGCAGTGGTCATGCAAGCAGCCAAGCATGCAGGCCCCCAGGCGATATACAAACTTTGGTAGCTGTACTGTACATAACTTTTGTTGATCACAGTTTGTAGCATAGACATGGCCTGAGCGTAGACACGTGCACACATAGATCGAAGCAAGACGACTGTATGTCGACCTGACTTTGTAGTATAGATCAGGCCTCAGTGGGATCATTTTCAAAGATGCTGAGTACCCAGTAGCTTCCATTGACTTCAGTGAAAAAGTTTCTGGGAGCTAATTGAGCACTTTTGAAAATCAGATCTTATAGTTCAGAATTTAGAAGCCCAAATTTAGATCTCCATGTGTTCAAAATGCCGGCCATTATGCCTGCAGAGGCCAGAAGTGGGCCTATTACCTCCAGAAGCAGTGGAGACGCATGCTGCAACACTCGTAGTGCAGGGGTATTCTGGGTTTGTCCCATCACACTCCACAATCCTCTATGGGTATTTGCATATTGTGTAAGTGTTACATGATGCTTCCCCCCCCCCCCCGCAGTATGTAATGAAGGCCTTTAGCATTGAAGACTTCCACATCTATTTTTCATAGGCTGTGAGTCTAGCACCAAAAATACATACAGTTATTGAAGTTATTTTTTTATATTTATATATTCATAGGAAACACAAACCATTTGAAATAATAAGCCATATATTTAGTAACAGGCCTAGGATAACTTACAATAATGGCCAATTTGTGGCAACGTGTTGTCTACTAGTCTGGGCCTAAGGAACATGCAAGTAAATTGCTGTGTTTTGTTTTGTTTCCCCAGAGAAGAAAAACAGTATGAGTGAAATCCCTTGACTATGAGCAAAACTCCCATTGACTTCAGTGGAGCTAGGATTACACCCGATGTCATTAATAAATAGTATATATTTGGTCATTCCCATATTTTCTTTAAAGAAAAAGATTTCTTGGCTTTACCATGCAAGAGTAGTTGGGACGATTTCTATTGAACTTAGAGTTTTCTATAGTGCCCATCACTGAAGTGTCTAAGCCTTGATTTACCACAGTACTTTATGTTTGTCATTTTAATGTGAACATTTATAATGTCCTTCATGGATCTGAAAATGCAGGGTTGTTGCCCCATTCTAATGCACCTTAAAACAACATTCAGAAATGCTGGATCAATGGTTGGTATCAACACAGGTACTATGCAAAAAATCTGTCTCTGATCTCTGGGCTAGCCCACGTGCTTTGTGATTGGTATTTCTCGCTTACATCTATGTGATTCCCTTCTCTAGATGTGGTCCAGAAAGGGGCGGTGGGTGGGAATATCCACCGAAAATTTGGTAAACTGAAAAGGATTTTCTATTGTGTTATATCTTGTAACAATCTGGTTTTTGGTTTCCATTGAAATAAATCTGTGGAAAACTTGATTTTCTTATATATATAAAAAAGGAAACAGAAACCAAAAAGTCTTTCATAGAACAACCAAGAGGTTGGTGGGTCTACCCCCGCCCCCAGTTTATTGTTTTCATCTGCCTGGAAGATGGCTTGCTTTGAGGATGAGTAGAGGAGTGTTTTATCAGAGACAGGTCAAAATAAATGAATCTTCAGGGTTATTAAGCAGCAAGGAGGACTCTGGGGGATGGAAACAGAAATTTTCATGTTAATTCTGTCCTTATATTTTGTTATATCTATTAGTTATAAATAGCTTGTGTGACAAAGTTCCTTCTCTATCTTGGTGGGTCTTGCGCTTATTGGCAGATTTTCTTGCCTCAGAGATTCACCGTGTGGATTGGGGGAACAGCCTAGAGTCCTTTCCCTCTGGAAGAACCCACAGTTCAGGTCAATTGGGAGGTTTGGGGGGAACCTGGGCCTGCCCTCTACTCCGGGTTCCAGTCCAGGGCCTTGTGGACTGCAGCTGTCTATAGTGCCTCCTGTAACAGCTGCATGACAGCTACAACTCCCTGGGCTACTTCCCCATGGCCTCCTCCAAACACCTTCCTTAGTCTCACCACAGGACCTTCCTTCTGGTGTCTGATAATGCTTGTGCTCCTCAGTCCTCCAGCAGCACACCCTCTCACTCTCAGCTCCTTGCACCTCTTGCTCCCAGCTCCTCACACTCACACCTCAAACTGAAGTGAGCTCCTTTTTAAAGCCCAGGTGCCCTGATTAGCCTGCCTTAATTGATTCTAGCAGCTTCTTCTTAATTGGCTCCAGATGTCCTAATTAGCCTGCCTGCCTTAACTGGTTCTAGCAGGTTCCTGATTACTCTAGTGCAGCCCCTGCTCTGGTCACTCAGGGAACAGAAAACTACTCATCTAGTGACCAGTATATTTGCCCTCTACCAGACTCCTGTACTGCACTGGTCTGGGTCTGTCACACTTGCCATGTTCCGTTTCTACCACCCTTCCAGCCTACCTATGGTAGTTACTAAAAAGCAAAAGCATGTATGGCAGAGATTGTGGTCAAGCTGGTGCTTCAGATACACATAGGACTCTGGCTCATACTTGGGGACTGGGCAGTTTTCAAGGGTCAGAAGATTGCCAGTGGAGGCAGCTGTGCCAGGAGGAAGGAGGTTTCTGGTCACTGTAAAGTATGGCCACTTTGGAACTCAAGACTGCAGTAAATCTGATGGGATTTGCTGGCCCTCGCTGGTGGGTCTCAGCTCTTCTGGCAGGCCATGTACCAATGTGGAGAGGCAGTGCTTGTTGGGTGCCAAGCCTTGGTGGGGAAGGAATAACACATTGCTGGTAACATGGGAAAAGAGGGCCAGTAGCTGAGATAAGGGGGGCAGGGAAGCTGTAAGTTGTCTAGGGAGTAGGGGATCTTGGAGAATCAGGTGGATGGAAGACATCTTGTTTGAGGGAAGGAGAAGACCCTCCTGAAGCAGGGCTGTGAGATGAGAGGTGGGAGAGTTCAGATGAACATCTTAGAACTCTCCAGGCACATATATGAAGCCTGATGCTTCTTAGGACCTCTCGAAAGCATGATTTCCTACCCTGTAGCTCTGCAGAGACATCACCTGCTGCTGCCAGGCTAGCAATAACCAATATGCTGAGTGGGCTTCCTAGAGGCTGCCCTTGCTTTCAGTAATTTGAGAAAAGGAGCTCTGTCTCCGCTAATGAAACAATTGTTGGGGGCATGATGCAGAGGCCATTAAATCAAAGGAGTTTAAGCATGAGAGCTGTTCCGGTGTCCTCTTGGTGGATTATATGTGACCAGGCTTCCTATATTTTATGAACGTGTTTGTTATTCAAAATTATTCAGTGAATGCTTGTGCAAAAATATTTTCTGCCTTGGGGACTGCTCATAAACTATTCCCTGCAACTGTAGTTTCAAGTACTGATTATTCTTAACCCACTATTCACCTTGTTATAAGTGTTATATAAGTCATATGGTATCATTTCTGCTCTCTAAACTGGTGACTTCCAAATAGGGTAACCAGACATACTGATATTAAAGGCTTTGCCTTATACAATAACTCCCCACTTAACGTCCTCTCACTTAACGTTCTTTCGATCTTATGTCCCTGTTCCATTACAGAACATGCTAGTTTAAAGTCATGCAATGCTTCGCTATAACGTCGTTTGGCTGCCTGCTTTGTCCACAACTGGCAGCCCCCCATCAGCTCCCCTACGCCCCCCCCCACGTCTCCTGCCCGCTGGCGGACCCCACGGATCAGTGCCTTCCCCCTGCTTCCCCCACCTCCTGCCCGCAGCAATCAGCTGGTTTGCTGCATTCAGGAGGCAGGGGAGGGAGGGGAAGCCTGCGCGCCAAGTCCTCACTCCTCCCCACTCCTTCCTGCCTCCTGAACTCCACAAACCAGCTGATTACCACAGGCAGGAGGCAGAGGAGGGAGGCGGGAGGAGTGAGGACGCGGGTGTGGAGTAAAGGGGGAGGAGGTAGGGGGAGAGAAGAGGCAGGTTAAGGGTGGGGACTTGGGGGAAGGGGTGCATTGAGCAGGCCTAGGGTTGAGTCCCCCGCCCTGGATGCTTGCACAGTAGGGGAAGTTGCCGCTGAGGCTGCGCAACGTGCTTCTCCTAACTTATAGCACCTTCAGATGATTGTAATATTAAATTGTTTCTTTAAAATTGTTTCAAACTTATACCCATGTTAAATTGCTTGTTTAAAATGTATATAATGCCTTTTGTCTGGCCAAAAAAAAAAAATCCCTGGAACCTAACCCCCGTCTTCCCCCCATTTACATTAATTCTTATGGGGAAATTGGATTCGCTTAACATTATTTCGCTTAAAGTCACATTTTTCAGGAACAGAACTACAACGTTAAGTGAGGCGTTACTGTATAAGCAACTAGAAAATCAAAGTGTCCCAATTTTTCACACTTGCTCTCTGGTCACTCTACTCCCAAACCCAAAAGAGCTTTCAAGAAAGCTGCATATGATCATTTCCAAAGTGAATACCCCCTGCAAACATATATCTGAGTACAAGTATTTGCAAACATATATCTGAGTACAAGTATTTGCNTGCAAACATATATCTGAGTACAAGTATTTGCAAACATATATCTGAGTACAAGTATTTGCAATACTTTCTCTTTCTGAACTTTGCTTGAGTGAATATTCAGAGATATTGAATAAGAGAAACAATGAATGTTATCTAAGCCAATTTGTGATTTTCATTTGAACAGAATTCCATGAATCCTTTTTTGCAGCATTTGTTTGGCTATAGTCCAGATTAGTCTGAAGCTTCCAGATTTCAGAGAAATTGCAGATAGAAATCAGGAAAAATATACTTCCTTGCAGTTATAGCAAAAGTTAAACAAACCAGGAACACACTAGATCTTTTCTGGGAATTGTGCCGGTGACAAATACAGTATAGTATACCCTGGTGATTATAGTTTTGGTGTATGTAATCATCCACTGGATGTCACTGTTTCTCCACAGAAAGGAAAAATAGGTGGGTTATAAAAGACATGTTCCTTTTGGATACCTCCTCTTTCCTTTCTTCTACCCAACCAATGGCACGGTAATACTCCCAGACAAGGTGATCCTCAAGGCAAAAGACATGCTTTACACCAGTGGTTAAGTCAGGGGAAGGGCAGTAAAACACCCATTATTTCAGACTATGGAAGCTAGGAAAAACCTTCAATATAGGGAGGTAGCAGTGGAATTCTAAAGCTGACAGAGGCTTTATAGGATGGTAAAAAAGAGAGACATTAAAAATGCTTTGGAAAAGAGCATTTCCCCTATCCATCATCCACTACTGAAGCTTTATTTTTACAGCCTTTTTGAAAGTGATTTATTGCTTCTTTCATATATCTTTTAATTTGCTTCTAGGTGAAGCAGTAAATTTTGCAGTTCAGCATGCTATGTCTGAAGCCCATGGAGGAAGACCCAGTGCATCAAAGATAGCAGTGATCATTGTATCAGAGAAATCAGAGGATCCAATGGACTCTGCTGCATATTCTGCAAGCATCAACAGTAAATTTTATCACTTTTCCACTAATTTTACTGATTTGCTTAATTTTTTAAGTAATAAGCTCGGATGGAGAGTAAAGAAATCCAAACATTGGCATGATGTTATGAGTGCGGTGATTCAATGTGATTGTTTACTATTTGGTAGAGATAGGTCTTAACAAAACCCCGAGATCCAGATGCCCCTAAACTTTGGGGTAATGCAAGTACAGACCTGTTGTTTGAAACTTAGTAAACATAGGCCTCACTCCATTTACAGCCTTTCACTCTCTCAGTGCCATTGTGGATTCGACTGGATTACAGTGGCAATATTTAAATGTCATAAATTTAGACCCCATTACATCGAGATAGTTCTTGCAAGGTTCATAAACAGAGTAAGAAACAGTAGCTCAAATTCTGCCATAACTTATACATCCTGTAAGTGCATCAGTATATACTGTATGGGGCTTTATAACTTGTGTGACCATAGGCATTTCACCTCTCTGTATCTGAGTTTCCTCACCTGTAAAATGGAAATAACAACATCCTCCTTTACAAATTACTTTATAATCTACTGATGTAAAACACGATCTAAATGCTCAGTGTTGTTATTTTTAATTAAATGTGTTGAAACAAAGAAAACAGCATGTCCCCAATGATCAAAGCTTTAGTTCTTTTAAACATTTTCTGAATGTCTCCAGCTTCTTCATGTTGACCTTGCATGATCTTACAGTGGTTATTGTAACTATAAATCTCATAATAACTATTACAGTGATTTAGAACATAGTAATATATGTGCTGAATTGCCTTCAGCCTATAGGGAGGGAATAATATGAATAATACTTGAAATTAACTGTTAGAATTCTACTCGAAAGTGCAAATCAAAGGCAAGGAGGCTCCCTTCTTTTCCATTACACTTTTAAAACCTGCTTCCCATTTCCCAGGGGTGTCATTGTTCCCAATTGGAGTTGGAGATAGATACGATGAAGAGCAGCTGAGGACGTTAGCTGGCCAATCTGCTACTGACAAGATCATTAAGCTAAGACGATTTGAAGACCTTCCCAAGATGGTCACCTTGGATGATGCATTTGTCAATAAACTGTGCACGGGTAAGTTTCATGTAGTTTTATAACTTGAGCCAGAAAAACAACCACCAGAAACGATGAAGACAACGTACTTTGTACAATATTCAGAAGTATTTTCCTACTCCTTTCATGACCTTAATCTTTAGCTAATTTCAGACAAAAGCCCATCAATTTTCTCATTTCCAGATGTCAGCCAAATGATACCTAGTCAGACGGTGTTTCATTGACATTCTACTTGAGTTCTCATCGGTACAGCCAGAGTCACTTAGTATGGTGACTGATTCTGAATGTTTCCAGCATAGTACTAACTACTATTCTACTTCAGGAGCTTTCAGAGAGCATTTTTAACTTTAGCCCTGTCCCTTTAGGCTGTGGATCTTATCAATACACAGGATGGATCACTACTTGGATGAAAGACCACCAAGGAAAGCCATAGTGTATTGGTTGGCATTGACGACTCTCCATGGGACATTGCTTCCCTGCTGAAGAAAAATAGCCCAAGCATGGTGTTAGGGGGAAGTTTGTTAGTGGGGGTGCCAGCTCTAGGGTGAGATGTAAAACCAAAGTTCTGATCACTTGGGGCCATTGAAGATCCCTCGGAACTTTTTGCATTCTTATCTGTGATCTAAGGGTCAAATCTGACTTACTCATTCTGCCTAATTAAATGTCCCTGTTGTTCCAGATTTGGATTTCATTCATATCACTTTCTATCCTCAACTATAGTTGTACATTGCCATAACATACATTTAGATGTTAAAGAACTGCTGCGTTATGCTCCTGAGACTGGCAAAGTGAAGCCTTTATATATTGGTCACCTTTGAAAACTTTCCAGTTGCCGTAGACAAGATTACCTGAGTACTTGTACTATTCTCTGTGCGTGAAATCATGGCCCCATTGAAATCAATGGGAGTTTTGCCATTGACTTCACCGGAGCCAGGATTTCACCATATGTATTTTCAGTATAGTAAAATTTCACATTATACTGAGGCAACTTGGGTGACTTTGGGCAAATCATTAACCCTCCCTCTGACTCTGTTTACCCTTCTGTAAAATGGGAATAATGACATTGACCTCCTGTAAATAGTGCTACAAGATCCTTGGATGAAAAGCAATATATAAAGCTAGGTAGTAGTAGTAGTATTAGACAAAATTGACATAGTAAGGGCAGCCTATGCATGTGGGTGTATGTGCATATATGTGCATGTGTATACACACACACTCTTTGCATTTTTAACCCATTTGATTGCTTAAAAATTGGTTTATTGAGGACACTTAGGTCTGTGTTATTGTTCTTCTAGACAGATAATAGTACATTTTAGAGGAAAATAGACTTCAGCAGATGTCCTACTTGGCCTTCAAACAGACAAATCAACAAAGTACCTGGGTTTCCTGAGAGTGTGTGTATGCTATGGGAACTATAGTGGCATAGCTACAGTGCCATAGCTATGTCACTAGAACACCATAGTGTAGACCAGACTACAGCGATGGAAGGGATTTTTCCATCCTTGTAGGAACTCCACTTCTCCAAGCAGCAATGTCTAGGCTGATGGAAGCATTCTTTAATTGACCTTGCTGCACCTACATCGGGTGTTAGGTCAGCATAACTGTGGTGCTCTAGGGAGGGATTTTTCACACCCCTGAATGCCATAGCTATGTCAGCCTAAGTTTTAAGTGAAAACCAGGCCTTAGTTTCATGGAAAAGTAAACAGGCTCTATTAATGACTGTCCCCCTACTAAGGGGAAGAGGTTGCTACCTGGTCTGATATCTCCTGCTATGTTGAGCGTCTGCCTCTAGCAAGAGGACATGGCAGGGAGCACTGATGCAGCTAGCCATGTTTGTATACGAAAGTTACAAAGATCAGAACTTCTGTACCTACGGCTTCTGTGCAGAAATCCAAGTGTGTAATTGTGGAGCCTAATTACACCACCTTTACTCCCCTAGAATAATGCCATGCTGTGTCAGTAATCCCAAAGATGTCAATGGAAGAAGTGGCAGAATGGGATATTATGTAACTTAAGAAAAGGAGGCAGAATCAGGCCCTTTGTGAATGAGGAGTCCAGAACATAAATTTTTCTGTGCAAGTTTATCCACTGAGGGCTATATATCCATAAAGATTTCAGATAATTAAAACTGAGCAATAAACCAAATAAGGACTTTATCCAGGAACAAGACCAGAAAAAAATCATTGTGTAAAACATAGTTAATTCATCTGTGTATATTTTGCCACATTCTCAGGAACTGGTTTTATTTCTGGGCAATATTTTACTACTGTTAAGCCCCAAGTCAGTCACTATATAGGACCATATTATTATTGGTATTTATTTGTACTGTGGTAGCACATAAGTGCCCCAGTCATGGACCAGGCCCCAGTTGTTCTAGGTGCTGTATAAACATTTGCCAGCTTTACCCTTGCTGAATAGTACTTTACTGCATGAGAAGTCCCATTGAAATTAATGGGACTATTTGCAGAGTAAAGTACTGCTGCATGTAAATCAGGTGTGTTTGGGGGCGGGGACAGGATCTGGCGTATAGATATTTAATCCATCTCCACTGAGATGACATCTGGCATTTTAATATCTCTCAAGTAGCTGCCATTTTCTTGTTAAACAGTGAGCTTTCAAAGACATATTTCCTCCACCCTGCCCCTATAAAATGTGGGATTTCTTTCCCAAAATTGCTTCCCCTCAAGGCCCAGGATGGGGAACAGGAAGCTGAAACCAGTGATCATTTTCTTATTGCAACTTATATGACCTGTAAGGACTGGAAACAGGAGCTGTACGCTATTATATAGCTGGTATCTCCCCCTTCCATTGGGTCAAGGCTTTTGGACTAAAGACTCAAGCTTGAATGCCTAAAGTCAGGCACCTAAGTCTGAACAATTTGGCTCTTGCTTTTATCAGTGGTAGATACTGAGATATTAGACCTTAAAAGTATGCCATTGTTCTGAACAGGAAAGTTATCTTGTATCATTTTTTAGAAGTTTCTTAAAGTAAATAAGTTACCCCTTCCTGGAGTAATTGTACTAAGAGAGCCTGGCATTACAGGTGGAAGCATACCATAAACAATACTGATCAAAAAGATTTAAAAGCTTTCTCAAATATTTGCAAAATACAATACTGCTCCTGTAAAATATGAGACATATAGATGATATATCCTGGAGTAGTGTCAGGGGCGGCTCCAGGCACCAGGGCAGCAAGCGCGTGCCTGGGGCGGCAAGCCACGGGGGGTGGCCTGCTGGTCGCTCTGGGGGCGGCAGTCAGGGAGCCTTCGGCGGCATGCCAATGGGAGGTACGCTGGTCCCGCGGCTTCGGCGGCAATTCGGCAGCGGGTATGCCGAAGGCGCGGGACCGGTGGACCTCCCTCAGGCATGCCGCCGAATCCATGTTACCAGTGGACCTCCCGCAGGCATGCTGTGAAAAGCCGCCTGCCTGCCATGCTTGGGGTGGCAAAATACGTAGAGCCGCCCCTGAATAGTGTAGTATGGTATGAAAGGTTTGCTACTTATGAGGAATGGGGACATCCCAAACACATGCCAACCAAACCATTATGCCACAGTACCCCATTAATTAACAGAAATTAATTCAGGGAATTCCGATGGCCTGTTTTATACAGGAGGTCAAACTAGATGATCATAGTGTTCCCTTCTGGCCTGGTGATCTAGGAATCCACGAGTCCTATATTCATATATTCTCCTTGTTTCATTGTGTGTTTGTGTGTGTTTGTACACATGCATGTAGAGGCTCCAGTTCAATAAGGTACTTTAAGAATATCTGTTTTAGGATTTTAGATTGCTGCCCATCACCATAGAATCAGAGCAGAGTATGCCTAAATTTAAGCATGTGAATATTCTCATTGAAATCAGTGGGACTACTTGCATGCTTAAGTATTTAGTTGAATTGGGGCCATGCTCTTTACTTGTCTCTATTTGGTAAATATACCATATACTATATTATCACATGTTAATCACTGAGCGTGTGGTCAAGTCTATATGAGTCTATCGGAACTGCTATTCATGCAGATTGTTTGTAAAGTGCTTTGGGATTAAAGACAGTGTGCGAATGGGAGATGATGCTACTAGTAACCGGCTTTGTCTATTCTGTGATCTCCTCTTGTAAGAACATAATGTAAGAACAGCCATACTGGATCAGACCAAAGGTCCATCTAGCCCAGTATCCTGTCTTTCGACAGTGGCCAATGCCAGGCGCTTCTGAGGGAATGAACAGAACAGGTAATCATCAAGTGGTCCATCCCCTGTCACTCATTCCCAATTTCTGGCAAACATTTTGGGCAGATGCGTGCGGTCCTCAGGGACGAATTCACAGGGTATAAAACAAGAAAATCTCTTAGTCTGAGTTACATTTTAAAAGATGGAATCGATATTTTAGTGGATTTGATCTAAGATCCTGGACAGCTGAGAGATAAGCCAAATATATGTCTTTTTCTCTTTCAGAGCCCGCTGGAGAATGTATAGATGAGGATGGGAATAAAAGGAGAGTAAGTGTATTTTTTTGTATCCTCCATCTCCCTTTCAAGTAAAATATTGTAGAGCGTCTGCACTGGAACATGAATGTCTATGTATGTGCTCTGCCTCAGAAAGTGTTGAACAATATTAATTGTTCTTCAGTAATGATCGCTGAGAATGCAAATATTCGTTTACTAAATAGAACAATAGGAGCGCGTTCCCCATATTTTTTCTCCCCGATGGTACTTGATCCTGTAGTGTGCTGAGCAGTGTTCAAGGAGGTGCACACAGAGCCAAAGCACTAGCACTCAGGGCTCGTCTTCCCTGACAGAAAGGTGTGGTTTTTAGCCCGCTGTGAAAATGTGAAGGAGACAAGACCATTTAGATTTGTCATGACTTAAAGTAGGCAATGGGGGCCAGATGGAGAAGTATACCACTGACTTTGCTGAACTACCTTGTAGTAAACACTACAGGTGCCCTGTCTCCACCAAAACTAGTGCATATTTGTTGTTTTGCTGTAAAAGGGACCTTTTTAAAGCAGTGATGACAAAGCCTCAGTGCTTGAGTGGAAAGGCTTCTACTAATCCATGCATCATCTGGTAGGGTCCAAGGCCCAGTCTACACTAGAAAATTAGTTCGGCATAACTGCATTGCTCAGGTGTGTGAAAAATCTGCACCCTTGAGTGCCATAGTTAAGCTGACCCAAGTCCCTATGTAGACAGGGACTCAGGGAGGTGGATTACCTACGCTGATGGGAGAACCCCTCATGTCTGCATAGGTAGTGTCTACACTGAAATGCTACAGTGGTGCAGCTGTGGCGTCATAGTGTTTTAAGTGTAGACAAGCACTGTAAACTCCATCCTGGGGTTCATCTTAATCAGTTAATGTATTAAAACTATAATTGCCTTGTCTCTGCTAGTTAACATATTCAAATATACTTTTTTTCCTAGTGTAGGCATAATCTTAGAAAGACAGGATGTGGACAGAGCATAAGTCCTTTTGAATATGTCTAGACTCAGAAAAAGGTGTGTTTTTAAATCACTGCTGCCTCATAGTATTGACTCCCAGAAGCCAACATCATAACAAAATTGTTAAACTGCATGTTCATTAGGTGCTAAGTGGCGATAGCTGGCTCAAGGTAAAAAAATCATCATTATTCCTAGTCCAAACAAAGCTAAATGCAAACCATTTAATATAAATGATGACCCAAATTATCACAAGGGCAGCCTCCAATTTGTCGGCAAAATTTGCACATTAATTTTTTGCATCCATATTTGAAATTTCCATATTTATACCTCTACCTACCTAGCCGCAGATGCAAAGCCTGAAGTTAGAAGATCAAATACTCAGATTTACACCTATAATTCATTTTGCTAGAGAAAAATTGCAGGCAAAAATTATGGGTTCCACATGCCCTGCAAGAAGAAAGGCCAAGCACCAGCCTATCTGAAATTGTACCCTGCATTGGAGTGGTGGCCTTTTTAAGGATCTTCTGTTATTCCTACTGCCAGCCAGGAATAGTGGCTTTTAGAAGACATTGAGAGCAGAGGTAGTTATAGGAGCCAAACACTGTGGAGCAAAGAGGCCTGAGACTGTTGACTCTTCACAAGGGTTACTTGCCTCCTGACTCAAGAGATTTTAACATGGTGAGGAGGAACATGCTGGGAGAGGTGGGAGGAGACTATTAATATTCTGTCTGGAGTCATAATGAGACAATAATAGACATGGGGCTAAATGGTGATTAGCCAAACAAAGGGGAAACTGAGGTAGACTTGCCATTAAAAACCTGATAGCAGTGTGGGGCACCAGAGGCTGAAAGCAACCCCCTGGACACTGCTAATAAAATACTATCCCTCATAGTCAGCTTCTCAATGCCTTCCGATGTGTTTTGGGCCTAGAGTTGTTGCTCAACCACCAGTCTACAGCACCTGCTCCCATCTCTCTTCTTTCATCTTATTGGCTCATGAAGAACAAAAGCAGCATCTTCGGCAGCTCCATCTGTAGCACAGGACTGCCCTCTCGCAACACTCATCCACATCCCTGCAGGAGCAAGCCCTTATCAATGCAGATTTAGGATTCCTTCCTAAATTCTGATAGGATGGGACCTTATGCCTGATCTACAAGGTGCTAAGTGGGTTGCTGCAGGAAGGGCGTTAACATTTGTTAGTCTCTAAGGTGCCACAAGTACTCCTCGTTGTTTTTGCTGATACAGATTAACACAGCCACCACTCTGAAACCTAAGCCATTATAAGACACCTTTATACCAATATAACTGTATCCAGACTAGATATAGCTATATTGGTAAGATATAACTCTTCTAACCGATATAGTTATGCCAAGAGAACTTTTCTAGTGTAGATCAACCCTTGGTGATAAAACCCTAATAATAATAATAATAAAGAGCTATCTGTTCATGAGTTCAGTGAAGGTGCCGGGCATTCTGAGCTGAGGATCCTCAGTTATAGAATGAGTGTATAAATCTAAATAAATAGATATGGAGCTCCCTCTGAGAGGAAGTGTGCCTGGGTCGTCGTCTGGCATTCTGGGAATCACATCTATTTCAGATGATTTATCCTTGACCATTCTGGAGCCTCTGCTATTGGTATATGTGTTTTGTGTGTGTGCACGCACATGCTTTCTATCTCATTTCCCCCCTCCAATGTTTCCACATCAGTTGGGAATTAGCCGCTGTTTGTTGCTTTGAGGGTCACTGGGTTTCCCACTGTGCCAGATTCCTTGGCTGTGTCTGGACAGTTCTTTTAATTGATTTTTTTAATGTGTTGTGCTTTGGTTTTATTGTACAGCTCGTAGATGCTTTGTGATAGGTTTCCTGTAAATGGGTTAAATAAAAATAATTAAAGAAATATGAAAACCAAAAAGCCTTTTTTGCCAGATGTGCACAGCTGTCTACGTACCCTTCCAGTTGCTTTACTTCCAATGGGTTGAGAGAGAGAGAGAGAGAGGAGAGTATAATTAAAAAACATGTCATATCTTACTACCTAAATATTTTTTCCATATTTAAAACTCCTCACATTACTTTTATTTATTTTATAGCTTCCCCTAGGCTCTCAAGCCTGAAAAATCTTAGACAACTTTTAAGAGACATTTGCTATAATGAAATCTTTTCAAAGTCCTAAGACCTACAAAGCATGCCTAGGGAAATGCACTCATATTTAATATGTACTCCCAATATTTATGACTGCAAATCTGGCAGTTCTCTTTTAGAACTAATGGTATCCCATAGCTCAGAGCTGTAGAAAAATACTTTTAAAGCATTATTCCTGGTTTGCACACTAGTGCCAAGAATAGACCATGAATTATGCTGTGTCTAACCCAGATATTTTGTCACCTTGCTATTCACTCTCATGAATACTAGAGAAGAGCAGAAACGGAGAAGCCTTAAGGTAGCCTATCTAGATAGTCACCATCCTTTCTTCCCCATGCTCTTTATGCTTATGAATCTGGGGTGCTGTCATCCAGCTTTTAGAATCACTGTCTTTATTCCTAGTAGAACATCTAGGACTGACACTGAAGGATTGTATGCAGTGTTGTGATAACCATGTTGGTTCCAAGATATTAGAGAGACAAGGTGAGTGAAGTAATATCTATTATTGGAAGTTGGTCCAATAAAAGATATTCTCTCACCCATTGAAGGACTAGTCAGTTAGGGGTGTTGAGTCTTGGAAGCATGCGTTTTGGGGATGATATTTCTGGGAATTTAGGGCTCATTTCTGCAAGATGCTGAATGATTTGGCATGCAGGTCAACAGAACTACTCGTGCTTAAATGCTTTGCAGGATTGGAGTTAGAGTGCTCAGTGGAGGATTGAACACAGGTTGTGTTTACACCACTTAGGGCAGGTTTACACTACCCACCTGAATCAGCAGGTAGAAATCGATCTCTCGGGGATCGAATTATCGCGTCTCGTCAGGACGCGACAATCGATCCCTGAATCGACGCTTCTACTCCACCAGCGGAGGTAGGAATAAGCGCTGTCGATGAGGGAGCCGCGGAGGTCAATTTGCCGCCATCCTCACAGCGGGGTAAGTCGGCTCCGATACGTCGAATTCAGCTACACTATTCGCGTAGCTGAATTTTCGTATCTTAAATTGACCCCACCCCCCCGTAGTGAGGACATAGCCTTACTCAGAGGTTAAGAGGGTATTGCCCTGGAGCCTTAAAATTCCAACTGTCCTGCAGGAAGAGAGTATCCTTTTTATTTTACATGAACACCGTGGTTATCTAATAACATTCACCCTGCAGGGCAGCAGATCCCCTTCAGGATGGGTGGAATTTTTAAGGGTTCAGGACTGTAGGTAAAATAACCCAGCGATTCCAAGCCTTCAGAAAAGGGGCTTTTGTTTTACTAGCTTGAAACAACTCTCATTAATTCCTGCTGTGCTATGAGCATCTGTGTTCAGAATACTTTCCAAAATAATTTTACACTCATGAAAACCAAAGGCATTGGTATTTAAAGAAAAGCACTGGGAAATTCTTTATTGACTGTGTTGTCCATGTGTGCTGCAGGGCTGCTCTGCTAACAATAGACAAAAGTACCAGATATTTCATGCTCTTCCAGCAAAGCATCCCTCATTATAGACTATTGTCCTTTGCATGGAATTTCAGAATCTATTTCTTGCGATGTTTCTATATTAACTTTCTCATGCCCATGAACTCCCTAATACGTTGCATTCTATTGTTTAATTATCCAAGGCTATTTTGAACAGCACTGCTGGCAGTGTCACTTTACTTGCTAGTTTTAGGTTATGGAACACAGTCTGGTAGCTGCTATGTGGAGGCTTCCACGTGTTGTTTGAATTTTCTTTTCTTGCATCAAACCCTATTTTAATAGCAGCATGTCTTCTTGTATAGCCCGGTGACAAATGGACATTACTGGATAGTTGTCACTCTGTGACATGCTTACCAGGTGGCCACACGGTTCTGGAGAGTCACCGAATTAATTGTGCGAAGATGCCAAGACCTACATGTCAGAATAATCTCCCTGCTGTTAAAACTGAGGAAACCTGTGGCTGCCGCTGGACATGTCCATGTGAGTAACTTATTTTGCATATACGTGTTTTTTTCCCCCAGGACCGACAATGTGTTCAGGAAATGTACTGATGAATGGAACACAGAGCTACAACCTGAGGAGGAATCCAAAGTTGCTTGAATTGAGATGAATTTATACTTGTTCTTTATCAAAATCAAAATTCATAGTCTCAAATAATTTAGGGCTGGATTCTGGCCAGATGGTGTACAAGGACACAGAAGGGGTCTTTGGCCAGCCTTTGTATATGAGCACAAGATGAAGGAGGACTAAGGGCTGGTCTACACTGGGGGGGGGAATCGATCCAAGATACGCAACTTCAGCTACGTGAATAGCGTAGCTGAAGTCAAAGTATCTTGGATCGAATTACCTGGGGTCCAGACGGCGCGGGATCGATGGCCGCAGCTCCCCCGTCGACTGCGCTACCGCCGCTCGCTTTGGTGGAATTCTGGAGTCGACGGTGAGCGCGTTCGGGGATCGATATATAACATCTTAACGAGACATGATATATCGATCCCTGATAAATCGATTGCTACCCGCTGATATGGCGGGTAGTGACGACGTACCCTAAGAGTCGCATGAGGAGATAACCCCTGCCCTAGGTGCTATGGCTGTGCTCCCCCCACTCCCTTCACACTAGGGCATGCGGTTCGCTGGGTGCAAAGAAAGGAGAGAGCTGGCTTTTTTAAGGGTGGTGCAGCAGATCTACATTGCCTGGAAGCTCCTACGAGAAATTCTGGCATCGCTCTCCCTCTAACATTCCTGAAGGCTCAAAGGGCCCTTTCTTAGCTTATGTCTACTCTGCAATGACAGGTGTGATTGCAGCTCAGGTATGCACATCTGCATGACCGTTAATTGTCTAGCATGGCTAAAAATAGCAGTGGAGACACAGTGGCACAGATCCTGGTGTGGCCTAGGAAGCTGAGTATGTATCCAGGGTTCTAGGCGGGTTGGTATAGCCCACGCGAAAGCCTCTGCACACTGTGGCTTCACTGCTGTTTTTAGCCATGCTGCCTAGATTAAAACTCTCATGGATATGCCTCCGTGTGCTGCAATAACACCTCCAACGGCAATGTAGACATGCCCTTAGTTGTGATAGCATCTCACAAATGTCAGCAAGTGGGAGCTCACACATCTCTATAGAGATTTTGCATGGCGACATGCAAAATATTGAAAGATATAGTTATAGATTAAAACAGTTTTGATTTTTCCTCATATTTTCAATATCTTTTCCTTTCATTTTTAGTACTAAATACATTGACTTGAAAAAAACAAATCTTAAAATTAGAATTAAAATATTTCAAATTATAATTAATATGTTTAATATTTAAGCTTTTTTCATAAGAAGACATACATGTCTTTCAGACATACAGATATTTTCAGATGGATTACAAATAAGGTTGTGAGTTTGTTATGGCAGTCAAGGAAGTCACGGATTCTGTGACTTTCTGTCACCTCTGTGATTTCTGCATTAGGCAGTGTGGCTAGATCCGGGGCAGTCTCGAGCCAATCCTCTCCCAAACAGCAGCAAGAGGAGTTTGGGTATGTGTGTGTGTGTGGGGGGGGTGTTGGGGGCTAGGATGCGGGAGGGGTTGAGGGCTCTGGGCCATGCTTTCCTTGGGGGGCTCCCCGGAAGCAGCAACATGTCCCTCCCTCAACTCCTAGCTCTGCCTCTGCCCACAGGCATGGCCCTCGCAGCTTCCATTGGCAGCGGTTCCCAGCCAAAGGGAGCTGTGGAGCTGGCAGTGCGTGGAGCTAGGAGCTTAGGGAGGGACATGTTGTTGCTTCCGAGAAGCCGGGTAGGGAGCCTGCCAGCCCCGCCAACTCCTCCTCCCCTCATCACCCACGGCGCCCCCTGGGCCACCACCCCCAGCACCCGCAGTTCCCCCCACGAGCACCTGCGGCACTTCCAAGATTTAGTCAGGGGTCCAGTACAAGTCATGGACAGGTGATGGGCCGTGAATTTTTGTTTACTGATTGTAACCTGTCCATGACTTTTACTAAAAGTACCTGTGACTAAAACATAGCCTTAATTATAAGTACAAATGCATCTTACACATTACAAATATGGTAAACATATAATTGTGTACATATATACATCAAACACACACATATATATAGAACACAAGCCATTAAAAATAATATTAATTATGCTTGCAAAATTAAACACTTTAAAGCTAGGAAATACCAGAATTACAGATGCCTGGGCAACCTTAATTCAGCCCTATTATGTGTATGTATTCTGATGCAGTCTTTAATTACGTGATCACATATTATTTTTTCTGCAGGACCTTCCTGGCTCCTCATCTAATCTGTTTCTCTCCCCAACCCTGGTTTCTAGTCATCTCCCTGCTCCTGGTTTCTAGTCATCTCCCTGTCCCTACCAATGTTCTCCAATCCCAGTCTCTCTCCCTGGGATTTTTGTTCCAGTCTCTTTGTCCAGCTAGTCCCAGTTCTCCTCTTGCAAACCCATCTCTTTGTCAAGTGTATCTTTCCTCCTCCTGCCCTCTTATTTGTTCACCATCCCAGTCTCCTTGCTAGCCAGTTTCCCTCTTCCCCCCAAACTCCCAGTCCCAGTTTCCCTCTTCTCCCAGGACCACTTCCATCTTCCGCTCCCAGTCTCTTCCCATTAGGTTCCTTATCCTAATCTACTTCCTCTACCCCCTCCACTCAGGTCTGACTCTTACCATTTCTGAATTTGAATCAACCAGCTTCTTCCTCCACATTGCCTGGCCCAGCAGGGGGGTCATTTAAAGCACAGGAGAGGCAGTTGACCTGCTCTCAGTTCAGGCGCCTGGGCTTGTCACCGTCTGCAGCAGCCAAGAGCTGCAATTTCAGGGAAAGTCCTGCTCAGTCCCTATCTGGAGCATGCCCAGTATGGATGGAATATTGGGAATTTAGTTGCTGAAAACTAAGTCGTTTCTACTGAGCATGTAGAAATTGATTTTTCAAAGGCTTATAACTTGGCCAAATTTGGGCAGATTTTCACAGAGATGGCAGAAGGCTCATTCCTGAAACAGCGGCCATCCTCTGACAAATTTAAGTCCCTGCTCCAAGGTATAGGGGCACTAGAGCTTTTTAAAGACTAGGTCACCAGATCCAGGCAAACATATTTTTCCCTAGTCTCATTCTTGTAAATGGCTGAACCTGTTTGGTAGAAATTTATATGTACCATAATATATATATATAATATATATACACACAAACACACATCAGGTTGTTATATATATATATATATATATATATATATATACTGATAATAACAACTGATGTGTGCGGCTCTGAATAGCATATCCTTGAAGGAGACCATGCAGAAGAACGGGCCATGTGTCACAGGGTGACTAGTTGCTTTAATGGGAGATGGGGGCCAGCCACACCTGTGTCATAATTAATTAGCATCTTTTCAGCTTGAGGGGACAGGACTAAGATGATAGATTAATAGACACCCAAACATTATAAAAGGGCTGAGAGAGATCAGACTGGGGTGTGCAACCATAAGCAGTGGATAGGCTCCTGTGGAAGGCCCTGAGCCAGGGTCTGCAGAAGGCTGGGTACTTCAAAGGAAGCGGCCTGGGGCCCCAGTGATTTATACGAGAACCAGAAAAACTCTCAAAGATACTCAAGAAAGAGGATGGGAAGCAGCCAATTATTTATGGCATGGCTGGCCCCATCTCCCCTTAGGGCCAATCATCCTGTGACTCCATGCCACCACAAAAATAGATGGGGTCAAACTGATATACAGGCACTAATCCTGCAAACAGTTATAGGCATGAGCAGTGGGACTGCTTGCCTGCTTAAAGCTAAGAACGGGCATGTTTGCAGGATTGGGGCCATAGCGTGGGACTGTCTGCTGGAAAAAATTATAATGTTTTACCAGGGAGAGGCCCAGACTGGTTTCCAATTTCCAAACCTTTCTGAACTGGGGAGGAGGGAGTCTGGAAAAATAAGCTGAATCTGAACAAACTTTAGGACATTTAGTCTATTCTCTGGCTAACCTCAAGCTTCTGGGTTGGGTTCTGAGCCCAGGCAGATGTAGAAAAAAAACCTAATACATAGCATTTGCTCTTGATTTTGAGTGTGTGAACAGGAACAATTGATATTGTGTGAGCTGTGCCTTGGCTCAGAGAGAGTGAGAGTACTCCCACTCAAACACGCAGAGATGAGGGACCCAGCGGTGGTGCTGGAGTGGCCGGTTGCTGAAAAGAGAGCCTCTGGGAAATGACCCTCCCCTCCACCCACACACAGTAGGGGGAGAAGATGCTCTGCTGCTTTTTGACTTCACAGCTTTCCATGTGATTAGAGTAGTTACTGCAGGGCTTGCCCTATGATGAGTTTTGCTAGAATGGCACTGTACCTCTTAGATGTGTGTGTGGGAGGGGAATTGTTTTCATGTGGAAGGAAGATAGGAAAAAATGATGGCCCTTTGATCAAGCAAAATCACTAAGAGCCAAACCCTCCCGCCCAATTCGAAGGCCATGGAAAAGGCACGGAATGCAGTGGAACTGGTACGGCCTTGCTGCATGGGGGAGGGGGTTATGCACGTGGTCTTTCTACCCCTGCACAGCATGGAGCACTGTTCCATAGCAGTCTACAGAGGAGAGGAGTCCAGGCACGGCAGGGATAGGGCAAGAGTAAGAACTCTGGATCCACAACAACATGGATTCACTGACCAAGCCTCACCAATCCACACTAGGGAAGTGGCCATAAAAGCTACTGCAGCCAGTATAGTTGAGCTCTGCACAAGAAAAGTGACTGATTTATATGCTTATTTTGATTACAAGTGCCTAGAGCCAAGGTGAGGCACTTTCATGCTTTCTAACTGCTGTACAAAAATATGAAGGGCAAATGCATACATTAGGCTGCATTTATAAAGCGCAGTGTTCCATGCCTTTTTAGACAAAATTCACAGTAGCTCCAAAGATTTGAGTCTACGGGTAACATTTTCAAAAGTGCCTAAGTTACTTAGGAGTGTTTGAATCCCATTTTCAAAAGGGACTTAGGCACTTTGGAGCTTAAGCCCCATTGACTTTCAGCTCTAAAGTGCCTAAATCTCTTTTGGACCCAATGTGCCTAAGTCACTTAGGCACCTTTGAAAATTTTATCCCCAGTCATTTTTTAATAGTAAAATCCCATGACTCCCCAGCTGTAATGTATACTTTCATCCTGGAATAAAAAATGTCCTCCAAAGAACTGCCATATTCAAAGACAAAGTTCCTGAAGGGACTAATGTGCTATTTGAAATGTTCAGGATTTCTAGCTGGACTCAGAGCTTTTTATTGTCAGATGTGGAAAACTTTCACACCAAGAATTTGCCTGTTTAATGTTCCCTTCAAAGCACATTAAATTATCTAGCCATTTTAAATCCAAGATTTCCTTTCTAATGTAAATATTCTCTAAATGTAAAATTATTGCATAGATTTTAGCTGAATCATTTTATTTGTGTCCAAAAGAAGAAACAATTACTCATGTAGTTTTTATTTCAATAGTGTGATATTTCCTATTTCATGAATAAGTGAACAGCAATACAAACCCATTAGTTTTGGCATTCCAAATATGTCTCCCTAAAGGATCTCTTAAGGGATTAAATTTAAAATTTCCACTTGTACCATTAGTCACTTGGCACAGAAAAGCCTATAGTTGTCTTAAGGTTATTGCCCTTCAGAATGAGATAATGTTTGTTTAGCTCTGTATAAATTTAACACGCCATGATAGCCCAGAAATTCACTTCATTTCCCAAGATGATATGAGTGTGTAAGGCAGACTGCTAACTTTTCACATTTACCAAAACCCACAAGTCATATATGTTTTTGGCTCAGCTAAACCAGTGCAAGTCTGTGTTAGTTATAGACAAGTCAATTGGCCAATGAGGGCCTGATTCTGCACATGCTGAAGTCAGTGGCAAAACTCCCATTGACATGAATGTGAGCAGCCCCAAGTCCTAAATGAGTAAAGTACTTGGAGCTGAGAGACTTAGCGGGTATAACTATTTTGGCCGAACCCACTAGCAGAGACTCAGCTTAAGCTGCCAGAGGAGTTCTTTGAATGCACGGCTATATGACTATATTAGCTAAGCCAATAGAAGCATGCTTTTGTCAGCATCACTGTGTCTGCATAGGTGGTGGTGGTAAGGTTTGCCGGTGCAGCTATGTTGGCTGGAGGCGGGAGGGTTGCTGATCTTTTCCCCACACTCCTTGCTGTCATAGCTACACCAGCAAAACTTTGTAGTGTAGACCAGGTTGCAATCTACTGCATTTGTTTGTGATTTAATTTAGTAGTGCTTTTGAAACTTTGTTTGCTTAAAACTGAGATTAGAGGTTTGCTGAGAGTACAGACAAACATTGAATTGTTTATGGTATTTATAAACCAGCAGCCAAACAAATGATAGTATATGCAGAAACATTTTCTTACAAAACTTTATATTTATTAGGCTTGTAAAGATTTTAGTGATAATGTCTCTACAACTCTTGTATAGGAATAACATAAAAGAAGGTATATTTAACAATATGAAGGTGCTACATTTCCAAGTGTTCCTATGGCTTTGGTAGTTCATAATCTGACAGCACAATATAGAAAGGTTTCCAGAACAGGAAAACTAAATGGTTTGTATCTTTTTTGCTGTGTTAGGAATTATAAAAAAGACCTGAGAGATATTTTAAAAGATTTTTTTCTGCCTCTTTTTAACCTTAAAATATTAGAAACATCAAGTTTGGTCTTTGCTGTTTCTTGCTGGAGGTCTCCAGGGCCATCCCTAGCCATTTTGGTGCCCTATACAGCCCCCTGCAGGGGGGGCATCTGCGCGGGGGGCTGGCCCCAAGCCTCCATGGAGCGAGGGGTCTGGGAAGCAGGGGGGAACTGCCCCCTGGCCCCAGCCTGCTCCGCTCTGCTCCCCTGGCTTCCAGCCTTGGGGGGCAGGGGGAACCGCCCCTCAGCACTTGCTGGGGGCACGGCTAGAAGCTAGCGGAACGAAGCAGGCTGGGGCTGGGTCACTCTACTTACCACACAGTGAGTGCAGGCCCGACCCCTGCAGCAGTTTTCAGGGGAGTGGGGGTGAGGCTGGGGCAGAGCAGGGACGGGGGAAGAGGCGGAGCAGGGGCTGGAGCAGCACGCAGCTGCGCGGGGCACCAAAAATGTGGTGCGCCAAGTTTCCTGGTGCTCTACGCAGCTGCGTACTTTGTGTATGGATAGGGATGGCCCTGGAGGTGTAATTGGAAGATGAAGGACCTGGAATGGGAGTTTTCTCAGCCTTTAATTGAATGGCCAGGAAGTTGAATCATTAACAAAGAGAGTTTTCCTCCCAACTGTTTACCTAATGTTGGACTGAAATAGAGGTTAACAAAAACAAATCATGGTTTTTTTAAACGTTTGACCAAAAACCCTGTCTAATTGCTCAGGTTTCATTTCCTTGGTACTTGTTAGCTCATAATTTTACTAGTTCTCTGGTCATCCAGGAAAAAAACAAGTTTAAAACAAAATAACAACAGAAATATCCTTTTCATGTGTTCCTTATACATCATAAAGGAAGAAAAAGACACAAACTCAACTATTTTCTCCTTTGTTGCTCATCTTTAATAGAAATACGTTAATACATCTAACTCAGTAGAAAACAACTTATATACACAGGATCTGCCACTAACTTATCTGTCTATTTTGTAATAATGGTTATTCCTGACAGAGACAATTAGAAAAACTTCATTTCATCACAAGATGCTGATAGGTTTTCCTTCTCCTTTAGGATTTGATGAAATATTTAACTTTACCTTTTCATATAGATTAACTTCCTACCTTTAATGGGTTCTTCCCACCATAGGCGCCGACTTCTGCTCGCGCCAGTGGGTGTTTGACCTTTCTGCCCCAAGCCCTGCCCCGTCTGACTCCACCACTGCCCTGCCCCGTCCCTGCTACCATTCCAACCCCTTCCCCAAAGTCCCTACCCCAATTCCGCCCCCTCCCTGCCCCGATTCCAACTCCTTCTCCAAATTCCTGCCCCGGCTCCGCCTCTTCCCCGCCTCCTCCCCTGAGCATGCTGAGGTTGGGCTGGCCGGGGGGGGGGGGGGGGCGGGGAGGGAAGGGGACAGGAAGGGGAGCTTGGCTGCCGATGGGTGCAGAGCACCCACTATTTTTTCCCCGGGGGTGCTCCATCCCCGGAGCACCCACGGAGTCAGCGCCTATGCTTCCCACTGACAACAGTGTATTCTGGGTCAGGCTCAAAATGAATTGGAAGAGATAGTAACACTGACAAAGACACGTCTATAGCCAATCCTGTGATAAACTATCTAAAGGTTTGTTAACTAGGAAAGAGAAAAAAGAGAGTTATTTAAAGGTTGAAGTGACCAAACATTTACATACAAATGAGTTACAATCTAAATCCTAAGAGTGACAGAGTTGTAGTGATCTGTGAATTCAAAATGTCTTTCTCTGTTTTCAGTTTAGTGTCTCTGGCCCTATGAAAATTCAAACAGCAAAGAGATGGACAATTTTCCTGTCTTTCTTTTATTTCCTTCATTCTGCCTTCAAGACCATTGGACGAGCTTCCTTGCATGTAACATTTCGAAGATTCAATAGGGCCATTCACCATTCCCTTGTATTGCAATGTTCCTGGATGGCCCATCTGATTCTGATAGCACTGCTCTACAGCCAAAATGCTTCTGAAATAAATGTAGTCAAACTTTACTAATTCTGGGTCACTGAGAACGAAAATGATGCTTAAAATTGTTGATTGGCTCTAGTTTTCAAGATATGCTATTGGGTCAGTATATACGACCCTTGACTTGGGAATGGCGGAGGATAAGTGAGTTATAAAGGGAAGGGATCTCAATTTAAACCAGAAATGACTAAAATACATCTTTGACTGGATCTATGAATAAATCTATGACTGGATTTGGACAGTACTTGCTTTTTAGGCAAAACAATGAATGATGCAATCTGAAGCTGGTATTGCGTCATACATGATATGAATTGCAGCATGTTATTCCTAGAAGTCATGGATGATGCAATCATAATGAAGCTTAAATCACTCTGCTGAACAAATTGCCCTATATCAGCTCTAGAAATCATACAGTGTCGTGCTCTCTTATTTGTCAGTGTTTGATTTTGCAAAGGGACACCTTTCTGTTTAGCCAAAGTGAGCAGAGATGCCTCGTACTTGTGTGAACAGTGCAGATAACTTCTGCTATGTTTGTGGTGAAGTGACTTTTGCATCACAAAAGCATAGTATAACCACTATGGTTAAGAAAGCCTATCACCTTTATTTTGGCTGCAAAATTGGAGATCAGGCCAAGAGGTGGGCCCCACACATATGCTGCAACACTTGTGCAACAAATGTTCACCAGTGGTTGAACAGGGAAAGGAAATCTATGCCTTTTGCAGTCCCAATGATTTGGAGAGAGCCAACAGATCATACCAGCAATTGTTACTTCTGCATGGTGCCTCCAGTTGGGAAAGGTGTGTCAAAGAAGAAAAAGTGGACTGTGCATTATCCAAACAAGGACTGCCGGTTCCTGATGCACCAGAATCATCTTCACTTGAGTCAGACGAGGAAGAGGATGAAACTTCTGGTCCTGAACCATCAATGTCACAGGACCCACATTTTCTCCCATCCTCCTCCTCTGAACCACACCTCATAACACAAGGTGAACTGAATGACCTTGTCAGGGATTTGGAGCTACCTAAGAGTAAGGCAGAGCTGTTGGGCTCCAGACTACAGCAGTGGAATCTCCTGACAGGTGATGTTAGGGTTTCCATGTTCCGTGACCATCAAAAGGATCTTGTCCCCTTCTTCTTCATGGAAGGTGATCTTGTAGCCTGCAACAACATCGATGGTGTGATGGCAGCCCTCAACATCGTTCACGATCCAGATGAGTGGAGACTGTTCATTGATTCATCGAAGACGAGTCTTAAAGCTGTTTTACTGCATAATGGCAATGCTTTGCCATCAATTCCAGTTGGTCATGCAGTCCATATGAAGGAAATCTATGACAACATGAAACAACTTTTGAGGTGCATAAACTCTGACCAACATCAGTGGCAGCTTTGTAGCGATTTGAAGGTTGTTGCTCTCTTGCTTGGTCTGCAGACTGGATACACAAAGTACTGCTGTTTTCTCTGCAAATGGGATAGTCGTGCAAGATATTCCCACTACATCAAGAAAGATTGGCCACTCCGACAGTCTTTGGAGCCTGGGAGGAAAAGTGTTCAGCATCCACCACTTGTTGAACCAAGGAAGATCTTGTTACCACCCTTACACATCAAGCTGGTTCTGATGAAGAACTTTGTCAAGGCCATTGACAAAACACAAGCAGCTTTCAAGTACCTCCGTGGAAAATTTCCAGGGTTAAGTGAAGCTAAGATAAAGGAAGGTGTCTTTGTTGGTCCTCAGATTCGTGAACTTCTTCAAGATGATACATTTGACCATGCTCTGCGTGGCAAGGAAAAGACGGCATGGAAAGCCTTCCAGTTAGTGGCAATACATTTTCTCGGAAACAACAAGGCAGTCAACTACAGGTTGTTGGTGGAAAACCTCCTCAAGGCATACAAAAGCCTTAGTTGCAACATGTCACTAAAGATACATTTTTTGCACTCTCATCTAGATTTTTTTCCACCGAACTGCGAAGCAGTGAGCGACGAGCACAGAGAGCGATTTCACCAGGACATTGCAACAATGGAGAAACGCTATCAGGGCAAATGGAGCCCATCAATGCTTGCAGACTATTGCTGGACAGTGACAAGAGATGCTCCATTTAATGAATACAAGAGACAAGCCAAGAAGTGCCAAGTAGACACTGAATAGGACTAAACTATGTACATAATAGTTTTTTGCCTTTTGTTTCCTAATACATTTTATTTATATAACCCTTTTGCTGATTTTTAAAGTGTTACATAAACAGGACAGGTGAAATATTATCATGTAAAGCAACCATAAACACATGAAAAGACCTAGGTTTACAATTTATGATTAAAACTCTACTATCTACACAATATACATAGACATAAAATGTAAAAACTTAAATATCTTAGAAATAGTAGCCAATCAGTTGTTTTAGTTGTCATATTTGAATTCAGCACATCAAAATACATAATAAATAGCACATTTCATCTCTGAAGCAGACGACTTCTCAAAAATTGTAGACCAGTGTAGTTCTTCAGGATGAGCAGCGTGGGAGGGGGAACACTCTTCCCAGAGGAGTTCACAAGTTTAGGTCACACATTTTCAAAGTTATAAAGCAAAACATACATATTTCCTTATAGCATGGAATACAGACATTACAAATAAGATTAATGCATTCAGCAACTCACTAACATTCTATACAGTGTAAACATTAAATACATTTTTATAAGACTAACACCCAGCAACGGCTCCAGGCACCAGCGCTCCAAGCGCGTGCCTGGGGCGGAAAGCCGTGGGGGGTGCCCTGCCAGTCGCTGTGAGGGCGGCAGTCAGGCTGCCTTTGGCGGCTTGCCTGCGGGAGGTCCGCCGGTCCCATGGCTTCGGCGGCAATTCGGCGGCAGGTACGCCGAAGCCACGGGACCGGCGGACCACCCATAGGCAAGCCGCCGAATCCGCAGGACCAGGGACCTCTCGCAGGTGCGCTGCCGAAGGCAGCCTGCCTGCCATGCTTGGGGCAGCAAAAAAGCTAGAGCCGCCCCTGCTAACACCTATTCTAAGCAACACTAACAAATGAGTGAACTAGTTTGGTCTCCAGCTAATGTCTGCAGCCTTGGCAAGAGCTGGCACCTGGACTGCCAGTATCACAGAGATAATGATCTTTTTTCTCTCCTCACCTTTGCAGGCAATTGCATGGGCAGCTCAACCCGACATATTGTCACCTTTGATGGGCTGGATTTTAAACTGACTGGCAATTGCTCCTACATCTTGTTTCAAGACAAAGAGCATGATATTGAAGTGATTCTCCACAATGGGGCATGCAGTTCAACACCAAAACTAAACTGTATGAATGCCATAGAAGTGAAGCACCATGGCAAATCAATACAGCTCTCTGGAGACATGACAGTAAGCCATAAGCAATGAAATAGCTGTACGATTCTCTGGTCAAATGACAATATTCCAGATTATGAGGACAGAGTTGTGCTCTCCTTTTTCACTATTTATATTGCAGTGCCGTTTTTTTCTATTTACAGTGTTTTATTTCTTATGCTGCTAAAATCTTTATCATTTTTGATTCCAGAATAAAGTCCCTGCCCATATGATGCACCGAATTTGCTTCTTTGCACTGCTCTGGCAATGCAAAGAGGATGGAATCTGGCACTCCCTGTCCAGATAGGGATTCTGGGGACAGGCAGGCAGGTGTAGCTAGAACATGCTGCACTCTGGTTCTTTTCAACTGGTGAATGGTCCCTTGTGGGTTATTGTCAACTGGTGCATGTTAGAGCATCCCATGAGCTGCTCTAACCTGTGCAAGGGCTGCAACCAGAGAGAATCAGGGAGCCATAACTGGCTTCCTGACCTCTTGCGCAACAGCTGCATTGGGTGGATCTCAGCCCTAGCAGATAATCTGCCCCAATGTGTCAGATTTCACTTTATAGACAAACAGGTGTTAATTTAATAGTTGTGGATGTTACTGTTCAAAGCTTTAATACAATTTGAGGGAACTCGGACATACAAGTATTGACTAACATACAAGGCAGAGCTAACTAGATCTAGTCATAATAATCTTGCATAACAACATAATATATGAAAAGTAGACTATAGAAAGGTTAAGGGTCTGCTCCAAGTCAGATGCAATTACATAGGTTACCTCATACCACAACTAAATCAATGTCTGCAATGCCATATATGTTTTGTAGTCTTATATCACCATCAGGTTCTTTCGTTGTTGCCCATATCTTCTTGTCAATGGATGGGATGATTTTTGTGGCCATACAGAACTTCTTCAGTAAATAGAGGAGAACTATTTGTTCCAAATTACAGGCTAATTATGATGAAATTAGGATATTTGGATCTGATCCTCTAAGGTGCTGTGTGGCCTCAACTCTCACTGGAATTTGAGGGTGCTTAACATCCAGCAGAAGGCATTGAACATCTTACAGGATTGGACCGTTAGCCAGTGAATGCATATGTGATGCTGCAAATGGGAAAGTGTTGACTCACAAAAAAGGAGCACACAATCCATTTCATGCATTTCTACACTCAGAGCAGAGACTCTGCTTGCAGCTTGAACTGGTCTCTATATTATTTGTATTCTCTTGGCTTTAATCAACTCAGTTGGATCTTCAGTCCCTTATGAAGTTAAAATGTGTTTAGGAATATCTAGACTCTATACACTTTAATTTATTTTGGTTGGGTGGTAGAACTGATGGAGTATTCTCACCCTCTTGAAACAGGTTGCTGTTAATGGAGAAATGACTGCTGTTCCTTATATAGACGATTACTTTAAAGTCACCATCTATGGAGCAATAATGCATGAGATCAGGTTCTCCCAGCTCGGACATATTTTCACATTCACGCCAAGAAACAATGAATTTATCCTTCATCTTATCCCAAGGAGCTTTTCTTCACAAACATATGGCCTTTGTGGTAAGTTTTTTCAGTGTTTTGAGTTAAATAGGTGTTAACAAAAACCAGCAAAACACATAGAGTTTTAAACAGTCAGACTAAAAATCCCTTCCTAGTCTGCACTGCACACTAAATCTGGGTCTGACTCAGGTTTGTGCCACAGCCACACACAAGTCAGGCTGACCTGGGTTACCAAGCACTCCGGTCCTGGGTCCTAGGACTCTGCTGAGGGGTGGGGGGGAAAGGGGTCAGAACCTGAGTCCCACTGTGACTCGGGTCCAAGCCCTGTCATTTTGTAGTGTGGTCACAGGTCAAGCCACAGACCCAAGTCAGAGGGTCCGTGTAGTGCAGTATGGATGCATTAGCCTGGCTGTGAGACCTGGGTCCAGCAATTGTAAATACAGGTTTAAAATCCAATGTGGAGGCTCAAGTCTGGAAGCACTGAGTCCACAAGCCCAGGTGCCACAGACCTGGGCTTAGTGTGCACTGTAGATGTACCCTCGATGGCTCAGTTTCCATTCTCTTGTGATGCCATAATCTCACTGGTTCTCCAGGCATCAATAGAATACCAAATAACAAAACCAGGATTTCTAACCTAATAAACAAGTAAAAAACATCCTAAGCTTTTTAGGCCTATATAGATCATAAAGAAGCAATAAGGAGCAAAACTCATTCTTCCTCCCCTTGCAGCTCAACTTTTGAGCCTGAAGGAGCTCTGTTTGCCTTGTCTCTGTTTGCTCAAAATTGTTTGACTGCTGATGGTTTTTAAACCTTCTTTTTTCTCACTCACCTAGGGGTTTGTGACCAAAACAATGGCAATGACTTCATGCTAAGTAACGGCTCTGTCACATCTGACAGCAGCACATTTATTCAAGAATGGACTGTGAAAGAACCAGGCAAAATCTGTGAAATCAAGAGAGATGACAGATGCACCGAACATGCCACTGCCAAGTGCAACGTTCTGCACTCACCTCAGTTTGCACAATGCCATGGAATGATCTCTCCAGACTCATTCTATTCCGCATGTGAAAAAAACAGCTGCTATGAGGAAGAAATCTGTGAGGTCATAGCTTCCTACGCTCATGTTTGCAGAACAAGGGGGATTTGCGTCGTTTGGAGATCACCGGAGTTTTGTGGTAATGGTTTCATTATACACTAAAATTGATGCAGAAACTAACACAGTGAATTACTCAGTACCACTACTCCCATTGTCTCCAATTTGTCTGCATAGTGTGAATATCTTAATCCTATGTCATAGGACAGAAGTGCCAGTTTAAATTTCCAGTATAAGTAATGTTCCATGTTAGATAATTACTTTAACATGCAGCCTAATTTAAATGTATTCCTCACTATCCATTCAACCACTATGTATGGAAATGGTGCATCAGTAAAATACATACACCTGTTAATTGTGCAGGGCAGAGGGTAGCAGACAGGGACAGCTGAAGATACGTAGGGCCTAGGAAGACCATGCAGAAGGGGAATATTACTATATGAGAGTGTACAATTGTTCAGACCACCGCCCCCCGACTTTCCATACCAAATATGATTCTGTACTGGGAATCGGCCCTGATTCCAGTAATTGATGGCAGCTGCAGATGTAGCTGTATCAGTACAGAACCTATGTGAAGATAAGGAAAGTTACAATTTGCACCAATGGTACTTACCTCTGCTTCTCATTAGGACACACTCCATTGGTGCAAATCATGGCTTTCCTCGCCTATCCTTGGATTCTGCACTACTGACCATCAATTGCTGGTACCAAGGCAAATTCCCTGTGTAGACCAAGCATATGGCTTTCACTGTGTGAGAAAACAGGCTTTTGGTTGGTAGCCTGTGGCAGAGAAGTTCAGAAACACCCACTATATGCGTCACATTCCCCTCCCAGAGCAGTGCCAGTTATGCTGCAAATTACTGACCAAGTCAGTAGTAAATTGCTCTGCATGCTCTGTGATCCCCATTGTGCATGTGTTGGAGGGGAAGAGGTCACAGGTGTGCAGCCATTGATTGTGGGGCGAGGGAGAATATGGCAAGGGTGTTAGCAGTGCAGGTGACCAGAGATATGTAGAGAGAGGAAAGATGTGTGTCTGGCCTGGGATCAATAGGTTTCTTATATCTTTACTCATCCACCAAGTCTCATCCGCTTGCATGAATTTCTACCTATGATCGCTATTCATACTGATAGACCTACCACAGAGGAAGACATCACATGCACTACACAGTTGCATTGCACATGTGCTCAGTGATATGCTGATGGGCACTACGTGTGAACCTCAACAAATAAAGCTAAGTGACTATTAGGGCTGCTGATGCCATGTATTGTCCCCATGGATATTCTTGCCTTCTGTGCAAGGCTCGCTGTACTAGGATATCCAGATTAGGCACTGGCTCTCTCAATCTTTTTGGTTTACAGCCCTCTGTTTATGATGGATATGAACATGGGCCACCTTCCCTCCATATATTCCCTTATGCAATGCCCTGGCATAGTCACCATGTCCCAGTCATTCTTGTTCTCTCTGTCTGCCTCCCTCTTTATTATCTTTTCCCGTTCTCTTCTCTCTCTCTTTTTTTCTCCCCCTTTTCTGTGCATTTTCTATATGGTTTCCCCCAGTTTTTATACTTTTGCCCTTTATCTTGATTTTTCCTTCCCATTCCATATTTACTCACCATCCCACAGGTTGAGAACCAACCCCCTAAGGACTTGATGTAACAAAAGTGCTGTCTGTCCAATATCCACATTGCACGGCACTATAAGAGGCATCACTGGGATTGTTTTTCTTCATGTTTAAGGCCCAAATCGAGTGGGTGTTGAAGAAAAAAAAGAGGAAGGTGAATTTGGCCTGATCCTTGACTTAATGTCTTACATCTCTTTCAAAGCAAGTTTTGGAGAACATTATTGATACAGATAAATCTTTTAAGAAACAACACACTCCAAACATTCTATATGGCATATAATCCTAGAAAATGGAGAGAGAACATAACCTGTCATTGCTTAGATTTAGGACTTCAACCAGACTTTCCAAATCGCAACATCAAGGTAGAATGCCAAAGAGGCTTCTTAATAACCTCTCTGCATTCCTCAAATTCCCAGTTTATGATGCACTGCAGCATGAGGACACCCAGTTTAACTACTAGTTACATAAAACAGTCATTGGTGTCTCAACAATGGCATCTTCTTCTTCTTCTTCCTTTTTTCTTTTCTTTTTTCTTTTTTTTCTTTTTTTTTTTGAAAGCAGGTGCATGTGTATAGCTGCCAAAAATAAAATTGTTGATTGCTGGGACATTGTGCAGAATACATTAACAACTCAATAGACAGCATAGCTTAATCATTATATAACATTACAAACCTATAAACAATGGCATTGCATTAGATAAGATTTTTTTCAGTGAATCCAGGCTATTTATACAGGGCTAAATTAGACACCAGCCCATATTGGGGCAATGCAGAATGGCAACACTTCAGCAGCACAAGTCATCCCTGAGCTCCCAGCTGGGCAGGGTGAAAATGTCTGCTTGCAACATCCCTTAAGGGGGTGTAGCATGCTCTCCATTCAATGCCAGCCCAGCGCCAGTGATCAATTCAGTAGGGGGGCAGAGCCATACTCCAACTTCCTTCTCCCTGTCCCTGCCCTCTTCGGGATATGGGGGCACTTGTAGGAAACAGTTCTTGTGTTCATGGGAATGCATGGACTAGAACTGTAGCTGACCCTGGTATGGGAATGCAAAGACTCCTTGTACACTCCCCACACTTAGCACAGCTGCTCTTAAGCAGCTCACCATCTAGCCCACAGTAAGCTGTACTAGCTGTATAACTTCAGGGCACAGAACGTATATACCTTTAACGTGCTTACACATTTTGTTAGGTACTTGGTGAAGAGTGCTGTAGAATTAGTATATGGTTTAATGCAAAGATCATGGAGACTTTCATCATCTTTGGGTGGCAGGGAAGCTTAGTTATCTGAAAATCTGATTGCTTATACATCTGTTGACCTAGCCCAGTGTTTCCCAAACTTGGGACGCCGCTTGTGTAGGGAAAGCCCCTGGTGGGTCGGGCCGGTTTGTTTACCTGCCACATCCACAGGTCCAGCCGATCGCGGCTCCCACTGCCTGCGGTTCGCTGCTCCAGGCCAATGGGAGCTGCTGGAAGCGGTGCGGGCCGAGGAACACACTGGCCGCTGCTTCCAGCAGTTCCCATTGGCCTGGAGCAGCGAACTGCGGCCAGTAGGAGCAGCGAACCTCGGCCAGCAGGAGCCGCGATCAGCCGGACCTGCAGACGTGGCAGGTAAACAAACCGGCCCGGCCCATCAGGGGCTTTCCCAGTTCTCAGAGATGGAGCGTAATCTGTAGTACGGCAATGGAGAAATAAAGAACCACCAAGCCCTAAAATAATGGTCCAGTTTGGTGGCCATTGAGGACTGAAAAGGGAAGGAATCAGCACAGCAAGGTTTCTGGCAGTGGTTTCAGTGGATATGTTTGCTGTGAGATATTTACTTTTGGAAACACTGCAAAGATAGTACCATTGTTAGATTGTTTTGCACATCTAGTAATAAATAACTTGCAAGTAGGGATATTTGAAAAAAAAAATCAAATTAAATTTTTATGTTGAAAAATGGGGTTTTGTCAGAATTTTTTCCAGAGGAAAAGTGGTTTTGGCAGAATTTTCTATCAGAAAAATTGAAATGAAATATTTTGCTTTGGGTCGGCATTAATCTTTGTGTCGTCCTGAATCACCGCAATGCCGCATGTCCCTATTTTCTTTTATGGATCCTACTCTCCATGATCATTTTCTGTGGCTGAGCCACCACGGCATGTCATTGGACTCCCACAGAAAGAGACCACAGTGTATCATGAGAGACTTCTCCATAGGGGTGAATGGGGATATGAGGAGCCTAGAACTACAACTCCAACAAGGCATTGTGGTGGCTCGGGAGAATGCAGAGACTACTGTCGTCTAGACCTGAAACAAAATGTTTCATTTCAGCTGAAAACTTTTCCACTTTTCTACATGTCTGAATCAAAATTTTTCTGAACTTTTTGTTCCATAGAATGTTTTGATATTTCTACATTTCACCCCAATTTAGGATGCAAACAAATGTCAAAATAGTGAAGTTTCCTGCAGGATTGAAATTCCATTTTTTTTTATCATCCCTGCTTTCAAGGACAAAAAAGGACAGATTATAAATGCTCTCACTCGATATCAAGTGTCTTCACTTGGAATCTTTGCAGGGTATATCATGTGTACGATAGTAACACAGTCTATTTATCTATTATCTATCAATCTCCCTGCTCATTACTGCAGTATCTCAGCATGTAACAGAAAGAATGATTACTGCAACGTAAAGATCCACATCTGTTCCTGATTATTTTCCTGCGTTCCCTTGAGGAAGTTGGGGATTTGTTGTTGTTGTTCCTTCTCCTGCATCTTCTGTCTTCGTTCTCTTCCTTGCTTTAATTTGGCTGCATCACTGTGGTAGATGTTATTAATTATTATTATTATTTATTATTTGTATTAGTGTGGTTCCTCAGAGCCCTACTCACAGACCAACACCCAATTGTGCTAGACACTGTACAGTCACAGAACAAAACAATGGTCCTGGAGCGTGAACCTATTTCTTTTATGACATCAGTGCTAATTGTGATTTTCTGTTGCAATTTAATTCAGCAGTTGCAAGCAAGAGAAGCTGGCAAGCACTTGGGAACTGCAAGGCACACAGTAGTGATTCACAGTTCTGTTTGGCAATATCACTGTAACGTTGGGGGGAAACCCTTTTTTTAAAATAAGTGCTGGTGACAAGTGCTGCATTAATAGCCCTGGATCGTTTAATATACATGGAACAGATACAGCACGGGCAGCCACTTCCCTGTAAAAGTGAACTATAAAAGGTGACTCAGTCTTTACTTAGTGGGGCCATTCCCAGGGGTTTGCTCTTTCTCTGCCCCACCCATCTCTAATATTTGGTTGCCCTCTTGGAAAGGGACAAATATGTGGCCTGAGTCCCTCACCTTTAAAGTCTTTGGGAGCTGGCCACTCCTCAGCTGGTCCTATACTCCTTTTGACTCGAGAAAGAAGGATGGTCTAATGGATAGGATGCTGGACTGCTCAGAGCACAGTTCAGTTTAATGTAAGTGGACAGGTTGTCTTATTCTTGGTCTCCTGGAACCTTACCTTGAACCCCTCTATCTCGTCTCTGCACTGCTGTCTGATTGTTTGATCCCATGTTCTTCCTCTAGCTGTTAAGATATACCATTGTACAGTTCCATATTCCTGTTCATCGTGTCAAATGGGCTTTCCTCACTTTGGCTCAAAGCTTCACCAAGATTCATATGGCCAGGTGGCTGCATGCTGACACATGGGCTCCTTTGGGGGCCATTATTCTGCTGTTGCAAACACCGGAGATGAGTGAAGCTGGAGACACTGCAAGCAGGGTGGGACCACGAATATTGAGCAGGAGGATATGAAGGTAGATCACTCTCAGTCAGAGGTCAGAGCACAGGTAGATGACAAGATAGTACACAGGAATGGATGCCCAGTGGGCTTTATGGGAAGGGACTGGAGAACTGTATCTAATTTGTTGTGGGTGCTTGAGGCTACACATTTTCACTGCATTAACCTCAGGGCTGGCTCCAGCATTTCTGCCGCCCCAAGCAAAAAAAAAAAAAAGCCGCAATCGGCGGCAGCAGTTCAGCGGCAGGTCCTTCGCTCCTATAGGGGAGGACCTGCCGCCCCCGAATTGCCGCAGGTGCTGCCTCTCTCCCTTGGCCGCCCCAAGCACCTGCTTGTTAAGCTGGTGCCTGGAGCCGGCCCTGATTAACCTTGTGGTAGCAACACACGTTAAAAGCAACATCCTGGTCTGCCCTATAACTCAGTGTGATGGATGCCTCTGTGTGGCACTGATAGAGATGTCTGAATGCATACTGTGTTTCAAGAGAAAAAACAGGGTTGAGCATGAGGTATAAACATGAACTGAAGACAAGGCCTATGATTCAAGAGACCAGGTTTCAGTTCCTGGCTCAATGGTCTTCTGTGTGATCTTGGGAAGTCAGGTAATCTATCCGGTGTCTCAGTTCCCCATCTCTAAAATCAGGATAATACTCCTTTACCATCACAGGGATGTTGTGCGGACAGACTCTATTACTGATTGTGAGGCACTCTGATACAGTAGTGACCAGGGTCCTACAAATACACAAAGAGAACAAGGGAAGGAAGATAGTCCCACTCCTCCCTTCTTATGGCCATGCTCACAGGGAAGGTCTTTGGAAGAGGGGCCGGAGTTCCCAGTCTGCCTTTGTCTGGCTGTCATCCACTGGTTTCCATATGGAACGAGAAGTATTTCCAAATTTAGATGTATGGGATTATTTTACTACAGAAATCATCTGAGATCCTTGCATCTCTATTTGGTCTGCCAGGGCAGATGTTTTCCCTTAGATCCTGCTGTCATTTCAGCCCTGTCCACTGAGTTTCATTCAAGGGGGAAAGTCATGTTTTCTTTCCAAATTCCTGGAAGATTTTTAAGAATCAGACTTGCTCTAGGTAACATTTTGACATGACTAATGTTAAACCCTTCCTTAACAGCTCTCCTTTACCCTTCAGGTTTACAGCAAGCCAAGACCAGTTTAAGGGAGGAATTAAAGCAATTTCATTGATGCTGGAGGAAGTTTAATATGACACCTATTTTTATTCTTGTTTGCCTGATACTTCTGCCCTTGACAGCACAAGCCTTCTTTCTAGTTCATGATTCAGGGTTACTGTGGAGCTTAGTCACTGCATGAATAGGAGATGGGACTGCTGGAGATAAGGTGCCTGAGCTGTGCATAAAAGCTGGGAGAACACAAGGTGGGGTGGGGTGCTCTACTTATCTGTGCAGTCCCACTTCAACTAGATAGCATGGAAAGGGCTGGTCAGAGCACCACCTTTACTGCTCTCCATCCCGTAAGGGTTTTCTAGTGCCAGTCTCTTTGACAGACGTCTCAACCAGAAGTGCAAGGACAAAGATTGCACCTGGCTAGTGTGCAAAGGGTTTGAGGGGGAAGGAGGTAGGCTATTTGCTCCCTTTTCCCTATTTTGTGCACTACTAAGCAGTGGTCCCAGTCTAGCCAAAATAAAATCTACTTGGTTGTAACTAAGCGTATCAGACTCACACTTACTACTGCGTTACAGCTGCAAGGATTTGTAGCCCCTCTGCAATGTGATATTTACTGGTCATTGAAATATTGATGAGCTCATGCTGTTGGAGAGGCCCATCAGAAAATAAGCAAAGCAAAGTGTAATATTTTTTTTATGAAAGAGAATGCGGACTTATCCTAGCACCACAAAATACTCAGGTTCACAAATTCATAGAGATGATCCGATCATCTCTGCTCCATCATTGAACTGGCTTTCACTGAATAATAACTAAGGGCCCTGATTGGTAACTAAGGGTGAGGTCCTGAGAACCCTAATGATTACAATGGAAGATGAAGAAGCAATGGGCTTAAATTCCAGTAAGGGAGGTTTAGGTTGGACATTAGAAAAAACTTCTTAACTGTCAGGGTGGTTAAGCACGGGAATAAATTGCCTAGGGAGGTTGTGGAATCCTTGTCATCGGTGGTTTTTAAGAGCAGGTTAGACAAACACCTGTCAGGGATGGTCTAGATAATACTTAGTCCTATTTTGAGTGCATTGACTGGACGAGATGACCTCTCGAGGTCCCTTCCAGTCCTATGATTCTATCTCTGTTCCAGAGGATCTCTGTGGAAAAAGCAGAACCTGATATCATCTTTAACTTTTACTTGGGAATTTAAAATGTTTTATTTTGCTGGTGTCAGAAACATCGTCCCATGAGCTCATCTCTCTCACACACACACACTATTCCCCAGTAACAATAGTTATTAATAATAGCTAGAGTAATTCAAAGCAAGACTGACCAGCTGCAGCATTTGTCACTGCTTAAATCTGCTGGTAAGACCCTTCAAAATTTGTTACATATTACATAGATTTACAGGAAATGATACTGATTATTCTTTTCTCTCCTTGAAAGGAGGAAGCTGCCTTTTTAACACAGCCTGTGCAAGCTGGGTCTACAATATCAATGAATAGATTGCATGGAATAATTATGACGGCATCTGAGAAACTGGAACTCAAATTAGATTTCACATGGAATGGTGAAGGCTAATCTGCCAGAAGAACTAGTCTCCTATCTACTTGTTTTTGACCTCTGCTGTTCATTTTATGTAGAGAGTTTAAAATGATTATTTCTCTCTTTAGGACATAAAATTATTCAGCATTAGCGATGTGCAGATACTGAAACACCCCAGCTATTGAGGAGTGCTGGATTGAGAGTATGTGTGTGGGTAGTCATTGTTTCTAATGCCACACTCGTAGATACAGTACCACCAGCAAAAGGTCCCACAGCAGAGCCTGCATTATCTGAAAATCTTGGGGGAGTAGCCAGAACTGAGGCTGTGATGGGCTAGAGATGATAGTCATGAGCTCCTAGAATCTCCTGGTTATAATTCCACCCCTGAGCTAAAGGGACGTTGGGAGTGATTTTTCTGCTTTTGATGGAGTATTCCCCCTTCCCTTCACGCTACCAACTCAAAAAATTTGCTATTGGACTGTTCAGTCTAGCAGACAACGGTATAACAAGATCCAAGGGCTGGAAGTTGAAACTAGACAAATTCAGATGTGAAATAAGGCATAAATATTGACCAGTGAGAGTAAGTAAGCATTGGAACAAGTTACCAAGGGTTGTGGTGAATTCTCCATCACTGGCAACTTTTAAATCAAGATTGGATGGTTTTTTTTAAAGATACACTGTAGTTCAAAAGCAATTACTTTGAGGAAGTTCTATGGCCTATGTTATGCAGAAGGTCAGACTAGATGAATTACAGTAATACCTTCTGGCCTTAGAATCTATTAATCTGTTTTCCCTGTCACCTTGGCCTGTAGACACTTCCAGCAAATGCATTTCATATAAGCTTGTTCACTTCTTTTGCCAAGTGGTGCTGTCTCCTTCCTTGGTTATGAACAAAAAAAAAAAAATTTAATGGGGAGAGGGGAAACCATAGTTTTCTTAAACCCTTGCCCCTCCTGTCTGCATCACACATACCCAAACACTGAATTTGTCATATGTTAAGGGGGAAAGTGTTTGTGGGAGCTTCTTGGAAGCACATCCGTGAGTCAAGGATTTGGTTTGCTGAATGAATAGAGAGGAGCTGCCTGAACCCAGCTGGCTTCTCAAATGCCAGCCAAAGAGGAGAAGGGAGGAAAGGGAGGTGCTATGGTATATGAAATCTGCAAGGGACTTCACTATTGCTATTGAATGTACATGGAAGGTGATCAGATACAATGAGCAGCAGCATAAAACCCCAAGATAGCCGCATATAGATTTGTGCAGAGAAGTCTTTGTAGGCCTGATCCGAAGCTCGCTGAAGTCAGTGGAAAAGCATCCATTGACATTAACAACACCCTACTCTCTTATGAAAAGTGCCATAGGATCTTTCATGTTGACAAGGGGCCAGAACCTTAATTTTATGTCTCATTTGAAAGTTGGCATCTTCAACAGCATGAACCCCTCAATGTAAGTTTTGCTCATTGGCTCAGAGAGGAGGGAATATAGTTCTGAAATCCTCTCCATGAATAGCACTGGAATCCAAAGTTTAGGGTTTGATTTTGAAATTCCCAAAAGACGCTATAATTGGCCTTTAGTTTCTAGGGAATATTGCCTCATATCAAATCACCAAAACCGCTTCCTACAATGCCTGTCTCTCTTGGAGATCTGCCGATCACACTGTGTAAACACTGCTACCTTAATAAATGTAATGGTGGTCCCAAATTCTACCTTGCCTTACGCCCCTGGAAATAAATGGACCAGATGCTCAGCTGGTGTAAATAAGCTTCTCTCCACTGAAGTCAACTGTGTTATTCCATTTTACACCAGTTGAGAATCTGGCCCAATGGTTATAAATCAGGACAGAAGTTAGGCCAACAAATGTTTGATGTAGATTGTAAGGCCAGACGGAGCCATTATAATCATAGAAATGTAGGACTGGATAGGATCGCAGGAGGTTGTCTAGTCCATCCTCTTGTGCTGAGGCAGGACCAAGTAAACCTAGACCATCCCTGACAGGAGTTTGTCCAATCTGTTCTTAAAAACCTCCAATGATGGCAATTCCACACCCTGCTAATCTATTCCAAGATTTAACTATCCTTATAGTTAAAAAGTTTTTCATAATATCTAACCTAAATCTCCTGTGATGCAGATTGAGTCAATTACTTCTTGGCCTACCCTTGGTGGATGTGGAGAACAGTTGATCCTGTCTTCTTTATAACAGCCCTTAACATATTTGAAAACTGTTATCAGATCCCCTCAGTCTTCGTTTCTTGAGACTAAACATACCCAGTTATTTTAACCTTTTCTAACCCCTTTATCAAACCCTGTGTCAAGAGATCTGCGTTTTCTGTTTGCTTTACAAATTTATTTTGAAAAATGTTGAGCACAATGGAGGCTATAATCAATATATATCCTCAAAGGCAATCAGGTTGAAAAAGTGTTGGAGAAAACTATAAGTGAAACCATTGCTTTGAGTTTCACATCTCTTCTGAAGTGTTCTCACCTGTCTTCTTACAGCTATGAAATGCCCCAACTCTTTGCTATATGATCACTGTCGAACAAGCTGCACAAAGCACTGTGAGAACAGCACCAGCATCAGTGTCTGCAAGGACTATCCCACAGAAGGCTGCTTCTGTCCACCCGGACAGGTGACTTTAAATAGAGATTGTGTTGATGAAGAAGTCTGCACACAGTGTGTCGCTGAAGATGGAACACGCCATCAGGTAGCTGTCTAGTTACTGCTTATCCGCAGAGTTGTCAGGATGTGTGTTTTGACAAATGAATCTACATCTGATAAGTCTGTCTATTTTTCCCTTCAGACGTTTTTTTCAGTCTGCTTCCTCATGGCTGGCCGGCTGTCTGCCCCATGCAGCTCCCCCAGTGTGAAATTGACTAGGCTCAACATTAAATTCACAGCTGGGGCTGTTGAGGCCAGGAAATGCATGACAAATTTCTGTGGAAGAAACAGGGGGGAAAGATGACGGGAGCGGGGAATGGCATAAATGGCTATTTATTAAGAGATCTATTTCTCTCCAGCAGGCTTTTACCAGTAAACACCAGTTTAAACATAAAAGTAGACTTCCAGGGTTCCTTATGCTGGGAGTGTATCTTACTTCCATGGCAATGCACTGGGAAGGTTTCCAAGGGCTAGTCTACATTTACAGTCATAAGTGCTGGAACTACACCGATGGAAGAGCTTCTCCTGTTGGCATCGGCACTCCACCTCTCCAAAAGGCAGTAAATATGTCGATGGGGAAGGCCCTCCCATCAACATAGCACTGTCTGCACCAGAGGTTATTAACCACATTGCTCAAAATCCAAACCCCTGAGCAACATAATTATACCGACGTAAGTTGGTAGTGTGGACCAACCCTGAAACTTTTTCAGCAGTTAGTACAAGAGTGACAAGAGTAGCCTGGTCCAATCTCCGGCTGTAATGTCCCCTTCCACTCAAAAATGGACAGAAAAGGAATGTTTCCTTTGATAAATCCATGGGTTCTGTCCCACTGAAAATCTACTCTCCTCAGGTAAGTGTGGGACGGTACCTCTGGCAAGGGAGGTATTACTTGTATAGTCTAAAAACCACACAAACTGGGAATCCATGATAATAGATAGCCCCTGCCAGTAGTTCTTTGTCTGACACATGGAGTGCCTGTCCCTGTATGATCTCTTCAGGTCCCTTCCCACCACTAGTTGCATAGTGAGCCGTTTTCGGTAGCATCTTCCACATGGTGGCTGAGCGCTGCTCCACCCTGGGAGAGGAGCAGAGTCCATGAAAGAGAAGTGAATGCTTCACTGTTAACACGTGCAGCAATAAGCTATGTGCTATGAGGTGGATTGTCCTAGGGCCATGCCACATATATAGCAGCTGCTCCCAAGCCCTACCCTTCCCCCCTCAGTGCTCCCTGGCTTACACAGAGACCCATAAAGTTGTTTTTTCCTGTGCATGTGTGCGTGCCTGGTTCCACTGTGCAGCACGGAGGAAGGGAGAAGTTTTGCTCCTTTCCATGCAGATTCTGGGAATGGAGCATATAGCTCTATAGGTATTGGCAAGACTCAAGAAGGTTCTGAGTCCATGTTCAGTTCTGATAAGCATGTAAACTTTTAGATGCCGTATCTGAATTTGGGAATGTCAGGGGAATGTAATGAGGAGAGGCTTTTCTTCTTGAAGTGCATGTCTGCTTCTGGTTTGAATTCATTTTGAGGTCTGGCTTGGTTCTTATTTTATGGACCATGCTTAGTGTAACAGACACACTCTTTTACAGGTTGTTGTGTGTGTGTTAGATGGATTTCCTGTTTTTCAGGCATAACAGTAAATTTGTGTTAATGGATATCCACTGGTAAAAAAATTAGACTAATATTTCAGCAATAATGCATGTTATAGACATTTACAATTGATTAAAACAAAAGGAAGACCAGATGATCTGTGCATAAAACTTCTGGAAGAGCAATTGCTCTGTTAAAATTAAGAACTGTTTACATTAATTGTCATAATGACAAAATATAAAACTGTAGAGCAAACTCTCAGCTGTTATGAATGATTCAGTAATGATTGAAGATGCACTTGATTTATTAAAATAGGCACTACACAAACTACATTGTCAATGTAATATTCATACTGGTTCCAACAGAAGAAATTCTACTGATGTTAGCATATATTAACAGTTATATATGACCCTGAGGCTGCTTAATGTGGTACAAAAATCCTGCTTGTAACAAGCGTCTCTTGTATATTAATATGGTTTATGCATTAGTGCCACCTGCTGGTATTGTGTAAGTATTACTGTAAGAATAGGTAATCCATTCATTCCAGCAATGACAGTTCTTGTAGATTTGATAGTCATATATACAGAATTTATATTAAAGAATTAATTTAATGTATATAATAGCCACATGAAGTTTTGAAATTATTTGGACAAAAGGGCAAAAGGCAAGCTCAAAATCAATGGCCAGATTTCTCAGAGGCATCTGCTTCTCCTATTAACTGCATTAAGAGTCACAGGTGCTCAGTACCTCTGAAAATTTGGCCATAATTTGTTTTTGATGAATCTGTGTTTTAAATAGTGACGTTGGATTTACCTGACCATTTAACGGACTGGTAAACACCAGTTGCTTAACACAGGTGACCTAATAACGATGGAGCAGAATACATTTTGATTCTGTATCTGAAGAGAGAAAGCTGACTGATAAATGTATTCTCTTGCACTGTGTACCATTGCTATCCTAAACCTTTTTGTTGAAGTTCTACTATGCACAGCTCCCACTGATCTCAAGGACTCTAGTGCTGTCACCACAGTATTTCTGTAAGGGAAGTATAGGACAGGTGCAGATTAAGGCACAAGCACTATAAGCCTATGCCTAGGGTCCTGGCTCCTCAGTCACATATTGTTCTCAGAATCTGTTTTCATTTACAATAAATGTTTCTAGAAAAACGTGAGTGTAACAGACGCAGTGATATCTGCCTGTGTCTGCAGAGAACCTGAAAGAGTAGCCTTAAAAGGTACAAACTGTCACATGCATCTCAATGGGGTGTTAACTCTGAAATCTTCTGCTTTGGGCAGCTCCATCAACACAATCCCAGCAGTGGGCTCTGTGTATGAAGGGCCCTTGTTACTGACACCCCAACATGGCTCTGCTGCTGCAGTGTCCTCCAGCGACACAACACAGAGAGGGTCCTCTGATCAGTTTATTGGAGGCTGAGTCCTCCCTCCTCTGGGAAAAACCCCACCCCACCTGAATGTAGAGTGTAGTAATCCAGGAACAAGGGAGGCCTCTGTCTGTCCAAGGAGGAGTGGTGGAAAGTTTCCCTACCAGATCAGCAAACAGCTCTTATATGAGTGGCCTCTGTCACGATTTTTCCAAGGAAGGGTGGGACCATGGCAAAGGGGTGTGGCCACAGAGCAGAGCAAAGCTACAGGAAGTCCATATGTGAGGTGTCTAACAACTCAGATTGCTTTAACCCAGCTCTTGGTTTACAGAGAGGTTCTTATTGATATGTTGAGGAAAAGCCTGCTGTAGCACTGAGGATGAAAGTATTTGTGAGAGCAGATTTGTGATCATCTTATTGTGTCTTGAAATGTTCAAGTGCTTCAGTGTTTCACTGTTTGCTGGTGTTCAAAAGATACAAGAAATAACATGACATCCTCTCTAGTCCACCTGCAGAGAACTCTAATCATGTTCTATTAAATGGTCGGACAATACAAATGCAGTGCTTCCACAATCCCTGGGATAATGCTGTTTATCGGCAACTTAACTATGCAAACTTTCCTCTATTGAAACAGATTCCCGCAGACTGACCACTCACTAGCCTCACTTCCTTTGTTTTATAGGCTCCTAGATCTTTCTATCAGTTTGCTTCAATGTGCTGCTGCTCTTGTTGTAGTCCCACTATTAACCTCCTCATTTAATGCAGTCTAAAAGACCTTTTTGACTCATATAATGCTTATAGTACATACAGCATCTCCAGGGCTAAGTGGTGGTCAGCCTAGACATCACCCTTCTTCTTGCATTAGTAAGGATCACACCACACTTTTATCAAGAAAGTTCCCAAAAGTTTTTTTCTGGACAATATTCTCTCCTCCACGGTATTACACCCTAGGCTCTCATTCAAAGCATGATTTGATTATGCAAATGTACTTAAATTATCCATAAAGCATCTTTCCACTACCTGCCTCCTCGCTTGAATATTAAATGTAAACAGTTCTTTTTACCTGTCTGTGAACTCAAGGACCAACACGTCCACTTTCCAGCTTTTCTCTCTTGCCAATGATAGCCAGCACTGAGGGACAATCATGCACATTACTATCAATTTCTCTATGCATTTATTACCTTTAAGGAATATCACAAAGGAATTACAGTGTCTGATTTGGTATTAATTTAGCCTCTGTCCAGAGTCCAATGCAGTGGGAATTCTAATGTGTTATTCTGAAACATTCTCAGCTTAAAATAGGGTTTTGTTTCTTTATTTCTGATATGCTTAAATGCTAAAAATCTGAAAAGGCTGCTACTTCTATATACTTCCAATTGTTTCTCTTATTACTCCAGTACATCCAGTCATAGTGTGTATAATACCACCATGGTGCTGTATTATTTACAGTAGTTTGCAGTTGTACTCATGAAATCTGAACATTATGCATGCATAAAACAATGGTAATTTCTCACCGTATGGATGCAAAGAATGCATCACTTGCTAAATCTCAGTATAACCTAATTTCTAAATGGTGTAGTTCTCTGGATTCTTGTAGTTATCAAAAGAAGCAAAACAGTCCCCTATGTAGTCTTCTGGTTTTCCAGATTAGTTCATTTTCCCTCCAGCAGTTTGCATACCAATGATCAGAAGATTTCCTTTCTCTCTTACAACCTGTTATTTTTATGCAGCACACAGAAACATGGATTCCTTCCAACGAGCCCTGCAAGATCTGCATGTGTCTTGAGAATAGGATAATAAACTGCACTACCCAACCTTGCCCTACTGCCAAACGTAAACTGTTATTAAATCTAAATATATATATATTTTTTAAAAAAATTCTACTTTGCTTATTTGTATCTAAGTGTGGTTTACAATTGTGTTCCCCCCCCCACTCTAGCTGCAGTTTGTGGTCCCTGTGAAGTTTCCAGACTACGCCGGGATTCTGATCAGTGTTGTCCAAAGTATGAGTGTGGTAAGTTGCAGATAACGGTGAGAGCTATAGTTTATATTGATGCCCAGGTCTCGATTTTTTTGTTTACTAGCTACTTTTCAAACTTATGATTGGCATTTTCAGTTAGATCAAGTATTGATTAAGATAGTCTTTTACAAAGCACTTGAGGGCCATATTCACCTCTGTGTGGAGAAAAACCCACGAGAACAAAAAACTTCATGAATCTCTACACAGTTTCCTTGTTTTGTGTGTGTGTGTCTGTGTGTACATGGAGAGGGGCAGGGGACAATTTGTCTCAATGACTTTAGAATGGTTATTTCATTTTTTCAGTAGCTATTGTTTATCTAATCTACACAATCTACACTTGTGAAACACAATGTTAGAACTTTAATGCATCTAAAACCAAACAGGAATTGTTCCCTAAATCATTTCTAAGATTGGATTGTACCCTGCTAAACCGTGCACTAATGCTTATTCTCTATTAGCAGAGAAGCAATGAAGTACATGGAAATCTTAAAATGAGGTGTCTTTCTTGATGACTAACTAGCTAAGTACCAACTGATACACTGCCTCATTTTTTTTTTGTCTTAGTATGTGATTTAGTTACCTGTGATCTGCCTGCTGTACCTGCTTGTAAAGATGGTCTTCAGCTTGTATTGACAAACCCTGGAGAATGTAGAGCAACTTACACTTGTGGTAAAGTATCTTTTAAACATTAAAAAATATTTGAGCAATGGGGTTGAATAAAGAAACAAATATAAGTGCCTGACTGTCTGGAAAACACCGATTTGGATCCAATAGGACCCGTAGCAATCTTGCAAACTGGAAACATCTATTACTTTCTCTTTCTGAGAATGCACTATGAACTACAGAACAGAGCCATGTTAAGAGGTGCAGGGGCTCTGATCAAGAGTTTACTAACATTACAAATACTTTTTACTATGTAATAAATGAGGGAAGGTGTTTTTGAAGGAATAAAAACATTGGTCCTGAACTTGCAATAAGATCTGCTAGTTGGGACTTCTACACCTGTGTGACTTATTGAAGTCAATCCCTAGTGGATCTCATTGCCATATCAGAGGCTTGTTTGTAAGAGAAACTACACTTGTGGTTTCTATTATATCATTCTGAAATGCCCTGTGCTCAGTGTGATACCTAATTATTTGATAGCTTGCAAGCAAGAGGAATGCAAGCGAGAGCACACCCCTTCCTGCCCTCCACATCGAGAGCTGACAGTTAAGAAGACCCAGTGTTGTGACAAATATGAGTGCACCTGCAGCTGTACCAATTCTACAGTGCACTGCCCAGCTGGATATTTATCGATGTCTGTCACCAATGACTGTGGCTGCACAACTACGAACTGCATTCCAGACAAGGTGAGTGCAATGAACTGTCCCGCTTACAGAGGAAAATATCCTTCTTGCAAGGAGTGGCTGCTCCAAAGCAATCAGTTTTCAGTTTTCACGTGGTAATGCCAAGTCTCCCAAAGCAATGCCAGACAAGTACATGAAGGCTTTTAGTAATAAGACTGTACGCAACCAAAGTGAACCATTGCACATCACTATGCGTGTTACATTGTAATACTGTCTTGCAACATTAACAAAACTAAACTGTTCACAATAACTCTGTGGTTTTTAGGATGAAAATACAGCTAATCATGTAGCAGCTCTGAAGTCATTCTGGCAGCAGGAATTTCAGAGATCATTCTGAAGTTTTTACTTTGCTTCTGTAATAGCAAAAGCTCATGGCTTATGTTCTGTACATATGTTCCATTTCAGAATTTCACTCTTTAAAAGCTTTCTTTTTGTTGCTATTCAAATATGCACACAATCTACTTGCCATATTAAATTGAAATACTTGTGAATACATTAATGCTCATTAGAGCAGCTGCATTTTGACCATACGTGATGCATCCGGTCACTGATTTCACTGTAGTTCTTCACGTGAGCTGTTATCATGTAGACATTTGGGGCCAAATTCATCCCTGAAGTAATGCCATTGACTCTAATAGAGTTACACCACAATAGAATTTGTCCCTAACTGTTTTTTCTTCGTATATACTATTATACTACATTAAGATCTGGAGATAGTATGGCTTAATGGATAGAGCACTAGTTGAGACACAGGAGACCTGGGTTTTATTCACAGCTTTGCCACAGGCCTACTGGGTGACCTTGGGCACAACACTTCACTGATCTGTGTCTCAGTTTCCCCATCTGTGAAAAGGGGATAATGATACTAGGTTTTATTATTTTATTATCTCTGAATATTGGACCAAACTCTTCTTTCAGTTATACTGAGTCAAACCCTGGCTAACTCCACTGAATTCAGTCAAGCAGTCTCTGCCCCATTGGATTTCAGCAACTCTTTTGTTTTTGTAATAAACTAGCCACAGCTTTTCAAGACTTGAGGCATTTCCACTGGGTCCAATACATCCTGTAAGAGTTATGGTAGATCTGGTAAATCCCAGAAGAGACGGGCAGATAGAAAGTCAACCTTTCAGAGTGAATGGTGTGTGCCCTTATGTATATTCATTGATGCATTCACTGCACTGACAGGTTTGTGTGCATCGCAATGTTGTCTACCCCATTGGGAAATCCTGGGAAGAAGGCTGTACAGATTGCATCTGCACTGACATGGAAGATGCTGTCACAGGACTTCATATTGCAGAATGTCTTGAGAAAGAGTGCAGTACGATCTGCCCTCAGGTGAGTAACGCATAAAGGAAGGCATCAGAACAAGACTGTGGGGGCTAGCATGGCTGCAGAGGATCCGAGCAAGGGGGAAGCCAAAACCAAATTCACACAGTAAGTATTTACTCTTCAGGAAGGTCTCAGAGAAGGAGCAGTTATAACAGCAGTTCAGACGGCCCTTATCTCAAGACTGGTTCAGAGTCCCCACACTTAGTCCATAAAGGCTCTGGGCCCAGTTAGGCTAGTTCTCTGGACCAGAGAGAGAGAGACCACTGTCCATAGCAGCCTGCATGGCTTCTAATCCCCTCTCTCCTGCCCAGCTTCCTGGTGCTGTTTAAATAGCCCACCTATTTATCTGCTTATCCACATGCTCCACTCAGCTCTCTTCAGCAATAGCAGCACAGCTAGAAGATGTGGCATGCTGCCACCAGCCACCATCAGTGCACTTTGACTCCTGTGGGGATTTCAGACCTGTCAGGATTAGTTAAGACTGCTGTCAGACATATTTATGATCCTTGTTCTCTTCATGGCCTATACTCCACACAGGAAAAGGGAGTATACTGTTTACACCAGCGGGGAGTATACTGTTTACACCAGCAGTTCTGCTGCTCCACGGCCTATTCTTCATTTTCTTTGTGTCCTGTAGGTTGCACAGAATGTGAGGTGAAGCTAACCTTGGGTATGTGGGACTGGAAAACACACTTCATAGTGCCCTCTCAACCCATGGCTCTTCCCATTGTTTGGTCCCCTTCACACCACACAGCAGGACAAATTGGGGCTATTTGTTTTTCCTCAGTCGTTCAGTAAAACTAAGTAGCTAGTGCTCTGCAAACCGATGCACACTAAAGCCTAGCAGCAGGAGTGTTCTATAATCTGAAATCTGTTTCTTAATCAACATTTATAACCAATTTTTACTCTGGCTTCAGCTATCCACTTAAAAAGGCTGAATACTAGTTCCAGTTGGAAGACAAGGAAGCTAGAATGACTTTCTTTTTACAGTTTAGTAGTAGCAGCAGGTGGTAACTGGGTTAGTTAAGAGACAATACAGCAGTGAAATGCCTTAAGATTCAACTTTGGATGAAGTCTTCTTGCCAGGAGAACCCATGAATGGATCATATTGCCCATGGATCTCGGCACATCGGTTACACCAGTGAAGCTCTTTGTGGGTTGAAGGGAAGTACTTATTTGCTTAGTTCTGTGTTTTAAATGTTGCTAATCAGGTGCACATTACAGTAAGTCAGAAGTTATTCAAACAATTGACTGGACAGCATGTTTTCCTAAATTAGTTGCACACACTTGTTGCTGATTAACATGCCCAGTTGGATACATTATAGCTGACACGGCCACTGTTCCTCTGTGGGGACTACATGGAAGTGAATGCCAGAGGAAGGAAAAGCTCTTTGCAGCCTGTTTCCTACTATCCTTCCCTCCCCTTGCAACACCTGTGAAGGGCTTTTCACAAACCACCATTGTTAATAACAAGCACATTGATTAAAATGCAGTGATGGTCAGAAAAGTGGCCAGGTCATCACAGTGATATCTACTCTTGCTCAATGGCTCTCCCACTTCAAATCTGCTCAGTTACATTCAAAATATGGTTGTTAGTCATCCACACTACAAATACAGCTTATGATCTGAAAAATCAGCCGCATTTTTTTAACCCTTTAAATCAAAACCAGTCATAATGTGTCTGGAAATTCAAATGTTTGAATAATGTTAACTTGGCCACATTGTGCATTTGTGCAGTAAAATTGTCCTGTTTATTATTGGTGGGTGTTGGGTTTTTTTGCATTGATTTGTATATCTTAATGCCAACAGCACTGCAGGTGCCTTGTGAGTGAGTTAATATTGCTGTAGGTTCATTGCATTTCCTGACTAATGTGTTTAAATTCTCATTTAAGCTTACATTCGCATAGGTTTTTGCACATTTTGCATGCATTGCATGCTTGGTTATGAAGACTTCAGTTATTCAAAATTCTGTGACCTAAAAAGCAGCCCCGTCTTCTGAAGTCTATTCATTTAATTACAGCTGGGATTTTAGCCAAATGGAATTAGGTGCCCAACTCCCACTGAATTTCAATGGGACTTAGGTGCTTAGTTCTTTTAGACTCCTTTGAAAATCTCAGGCTTGGTCTACACTACCCCCCTAATTCGAACTAAGGTACGCAACTTCAGCTACGTGAATAACGTAGCTGAAGTTCGAAGTACCTTAGTTCGAATTAGTTCGAACTTACCTTGGTCCACACGCGGCAGGCAGGCTCCCCCGTCGACTCCGCGGTACTCCTCTCGGCGAGCTGGAGTACCGCAGTCGACGGCGAGCACTTCCGGGTTCGACTTATCACGTCCAGACTAGACGCGATAAGTCGAACCCAGAAGTTCGATTTCCAGCCGTCGAACTACCGGGTAAGTGTAGCCAAGGCCTCAGCTGACATTGAAATCTCAGCTGACGTGCTAATCCAAATGTAGTGTCCACCAGTATGTTCAGAAAGTCAAGGTTGGATGGCATGTATGTCTATGTGGAAGTCGTATTAATGTGATAAATCACCTTTATCTTTCACTACCTCAGCTGCACTCTGGTCATTTATCCACCTCAAAACTTGAGCAGTTTTCAAATAGATGCCATTTTAAAAATACACTGCCACAAAAATCTTTTATTCTTTCCTTAAGTCTGAACTTTCCCCCAAAAATTATATTGGTCCAAGGCTCAGGATGGGCTCCAGTGTCTCAAAAACCATCAAGGGTAGAAGCAAGAGTGTTAAGCCACTGCAGGGGAGCCCCCTCTTTCCTGTTGCATAAGGCATTTGTTTCTAGCCTACTAGGTTCTGAAATATCAGATCTTAAAATATCAAACTGGCTTTTGGCTCATAGCCATAATGTTGTCAATAAACTGTTACTCTGATAAATCATTATTAATGCACAGCTGCAAGTTCTGTGCAAATCAACCCTAAGTATGAGCATTGTAATCACTAAAAGGTTTAGCATTATCACGGAGGGGACCGTGGCAGCTTTCTTTGGGAATCAGCTATTTCTTATGCTGTTTTAGTAAATTATCAGATGTGGCAGGACCTGTGTTATTGCTGTCAGAACCTTCAAAGTGGAGAACTCTACTTCTTCTAAACTTATTACTGATTTGTATTGTCCCAGCCAAAATACTTTCCCACTTTGCATTGTCCACAAAGCTCTTTTAGATCAGATGCAATCTCAGAGGAAGTTGTATTAGTGTTAGGAAGCTTCTTAAACTGGGGATCGTTGTTATGATTTCTTGGTAAGGAAGAGCATGTTCAGGTACCACTCCCTCTTGTCTATATCTCATAGATTAAAGCCAGAAGGAACCATTATGATCATCTGGTCTATCCTCCTGTATAACACAGGCCATAGGGACTCCCTGGATTAATTTCTATTTGAACTAGATCATATTTTTTAATAAAACATCTAATCTTGATTTTTTTAAATGTCCAGTGATGGAGAATCCACCAAAGCCCTCAGTAAGATGTTCCAATGTTTAATTACTCTCACTGGTAACAATTTATGCCTTATTTCTAGTCTGAAGTTATCTAACTTCATCTTCCAGCCCTTGGATCTTGTTATAAATTTGTCTGCCTGATTGAAGGAGCCCTCTATTATCAAAGTTCTATCCATCATATAGATACTTATAGACCGTGACTAAGTTACCCCTGAACCTTTTGTTAAGATAAACAATTCAGACCTACAGTGCGTCTCCACCACTGTCCATAAATAAGGTTGGCATCATGCCTGACAATGAGCTAGCCCTCATCTTCCACAGGTTCTGTCTATAAATGTACACATTGCCAGCTTCTTAACTCAGGTCAGATACGCCACTGCCTCTATTCCCACCTCTTTTGAAATCCTTATTCATTTCTTCATCTCCTTTCTCTGTGGTTTCCCAGCCCCAGGTCTCCAGAATGGGCAGAGTTCAGCTGGCTAAATTAAATTAAATTTATGGAGATATCCTATCTCCTAGAACTGGAAGGGACCTTAAAAGGTCATTGAGTCCAGCCCCCTGCCTTCACTAGCAGGACCAAGTACTGATTTTGCCCCAGATCCCTAAGTGGCCCCCTTAAGGATTGAAATCACAACCCTGGGTTTAGCAGGCCAGTGCTCAAACCACTGAGCTACTCCTGCCCCCCCCCCCTTCTCAGATGACAAGTGCATCTGCAATGAAACAATTTCTAAGTGTGTTTCTGCACCAGTGGATCCCTACCAGTGGGAGCAATGGTGGAAGCTCTTGTATAGAGGGGGCTCAGGTGCTCTTACAGCTGTGCCGTCTAATCCTGCTGAGGATAAGATTGGATGACATGGTGTAATAACTTCCTTCCCCCTCATATACTGTCTATGCTACAAGATCCACCACTAGGAGAAGGAGGGGAAAGCTTACAAATTTCCCCTAGTATAAACACAACCAGAAAAAAGATACCCAAGCACATCACACTCCCATCTCCAAATGATTCTGCTGGGGCCCCATTCATAGAATCATAGAAATGTGGGACTGGAAGGGAACTCGATAGGTCATCTAGTCCAGTCCCCTGCACTGAGGCAGGACTAAGTATTATCTAGACAGTCCCTGACAGGGGCTTGTCTAACCTGTTTTTGGAGACCTCCAATGACAGAGATTCCACAACTTCCCCAGGTAATTTGTTTGTGCTTAACAACCCATACAGTTAGGAAATTTTTCCTAACGTCTAACCCCCTTGCTGCAATATAAGCCCATTATTTCTTGACCCATCCTCAGTGGTTAAGGAGAACAATTTATCACCCTCCTCTTTATAACAACCTTTTACATACTTGAAGACAGTTATCATGTGCCCTTCAGTCTTCTTTTCTCCAGACTACACAAATCTAGTTTTGTCAATCTTCCCATGTGGCTCACGTTTTTCTAGATCTTTAATTATTTTTGTTACTCTCTTCTTGAATTTCTCCAATTTGTCCATGTCTTTCCCAAAGTGGTGCCCAGAATTGGACAGAGTACTCCAGTTGAGGCCTTATCAGTGCTGAGTAGAGTGAAAGCATTACTTCTTCGAGTGATGGTCCCTATATGTATTCTATAAGTGGGTGCACATGCACCCTGAGTCCAGAAGGTTTTCCTAATAGTGTCCATTGACCCACACATGCGTCGTGGGTCCCCTCATGCTCCCAGCCGAGGGTATAATAGTTCGTGCGGGTCGATGCCTCTCCAGTTCCCTCTTACGGCTGCATGACCTGAGTCAGAACCACTGTTCCTTTGTGCTTTTAGTTCTTGCTAAGAGACTGACTTCTGTCCATTGTATATAGTTGTTTAGAGCATAGATAGTAGTTGTAGGATTAGTAGTAGGTTAGTAATGATAGTCATCCTCGTTTGGGGAATGTTTACACCCCTTGGGGATTATGCCACACGTTCTGGGATTTAAAAACTGTGCCTTCTGCCCGTGCTCATTCTCAGTGAGTGATGAATAGCAGAGATGTCTTTATTGCCTCAATGAGGCTCATATCACAGCTCATTGCTCCATCTGCAAGTCCTTCCCACCTCAGACCAGGAAGCTCTGGAGCTCCACCTACATAAATTCCTCATGGAAGAAACAATGAGACCATGTGCTCATTCCGATGTGGGATTGTCAGAATCACCATTAAAGCAATCTCACTAGCAGTGAGCACTACGTCCGACCTCTTCCCATGTACTGGATCTGGCAATACCAGTGGTGAAGGACAAGCCCAGAACTGAGATCAAGAAGCAGTCTCGTGAGCACAAGAGCAGGTCACCACATTGGACTGCCACTAAGTGCAGCATTTCCTCCCCGAGCTGTGCCAGCTTGGGTGAGATGTCGCATGCGGAGACAACTGCACCAGTGCCCAAACTTCCCTGGGTGGAGGGAAAAGCTTGGTAAAAATGGGATCCAACAGTACCAACAACCACCCTGGTAGCTGCCTGTTCAGAGTGCTCACCAGTGCATGCACTGCCTGTCTTGTCTCCACCTCCGTGCTGCTTGGACAAGCCAGACACGCAAATGCCACCTGGATCCTCTGGTATTTCCACGGGCATGCCTAGGACTCCCGGCCACTCAGAGCACCTTCTCCTGGCAGCAGAGCTCGTTCTCTCCCATGTTCTATTGCTCTCCAACAACATTGCTGTGGTCATGTACATAAACAAGCAAGGCAGCGCCATATCTCCCACCCTCTGCTCCGCATCCATCCACTTTTAGAACTGGTGATTCAAACACCATGTGATACTCCAAGGCACGTACCTCCCAAGCACCCAAAATGCCCTAGCAAACATGCTCAGCAGGACTGTCTTCCTCAACCACAAGCGGGAGTTACACAACATCACACTCCGATACCTATTTCACCAATGGGGCACCCCATGGTGAGAACTCTTCGCCACTTGCGAAAACTGAAAGGGGAACCATGGGAAGGATTTGCAGGGTGAAGCTCTTCTCCTCCCCTGGACAGGCAACCTCTGTTATGCTTCCCCCCCCCATTCACTTCCTCCCACATGCATTACACGAGATCCGGCAGGACCGAGCTACCATAATACTTACAGCCCCATTCTGCCATGCCAGTTCTGGTTTATAAACCTTCTTAGACTCACCACCCGCACACCACTCCACCTCCGGACATTACTGGATCATCTCGTACAAGATCAGGGCCGACTCCGACATCCCAATCTGGGCCCCCTTCATCTAACGGCCTGGTATTTGGATGGGGCTCAGGGGTAGACAGGGCATGCTTGGTGAGACACATCCTCCTCCAGAGCAGGGCATCCACCAGGCCCTACTACAGAGCTAAATGGAGATGCTTCATCTCATGGGCTCACTGCCATCACCATCCACTGCACTATACCTAGCGTCCTCGACCACCTTCTTGATCTCAAAACGTTGGGCCTTGCCCATAGCTCTGTACAAGTCCACCAAGCAGCTCTCAGTGCCTTTCTCCCCCCTGTGCATGGCACCTCCGAGTTTACGCATCCTACCACCGTCTGTTTCATGAAGGGTTTATTCACTACCTTCCTGACAGTGCTCAAGCTCACTCCCCATGGGACATCAATTTCGTCCTGTCTGCCCTCACAAAGCCATCCTCCGAGCTGCTGGCAATGTGTTCCCTCTCCCACCTCTCCAGGAAGGTGATATTCTTGGTAGCCATTACCTTAGCTAGATGGGTCGGTGAACTGGTGGCCATGATGGCAGACTACCCTTACACTGTCTCCCACAAGGATAAAGTTTGCTTATGACTTCACCCTAAATTCCTCCTAAAGGTAGTGTTGGAGTTCCGCCTTAATCAGTGCATCCACCTATCTGTTTTCCACCCCAAACCACACGCCTCCCATATGGACAGAGCCCTGCACTCCCTTGACGTCCACCGTGCACTGGAATTCTACCTCCACAGGGCTCATTCCTTTTTCACATCACAAAACTATTTGTGACCATCCCTGACCAATCCAAGGGCCAAGCCCTCTCCTCCCAATGAATCTCCAAATGGGTCTCTGGCTGCATCCACGAACGCTACACACAATCCAACATCCCACTGTCTGATGGAGTCACAGTGCATTCTATGCAAGCACAAGAGACTATATCGGCCTGCCTCACATGGCAAGACATCTGTCATGCAACAACCTGGCGCTCCATCCACACGTTCATGACCCACTACGTAATTTAGCAATCAGCAGCTACAGATGCTGCTGTGGGCCAAACCACACTGCAGACTTCACTTCCTATCGCATCCTCGCACCCACCTCTGCATTGACCACTACTCGCTAATCACCCGTGTCTGGAATGCATATAGGGACCATCACTCGAAGAAGATACCTGTAACTGGAGATTCTTTGAGATGTGTGGTCCCTATTTGTATTCCAGTATCCACCCTCCTCATCCTCTGCTGCATACTGGACTACTCAGCGGCAAGAGGGACACTGGAGAGGCTCGATGCATGTGTGGGTCAACATACACTGCTAGGAAAACCTTCTGGACTCAGGCGCATGCCGCACATTCACACCCACGAATGGAATACAAATAGGGACCACACATCTTGAAGAACCACCAGTTACAGAAAATTAACCTCCTCTTCTTGTGTCTTGCTTACAATTCTGCTAACACATCTCAGAAAGATGTTAGCTGTTTTTGCAACAGTATTATGTTGTTGATTCATATTTAGTTTGTGATCCACTAGAACCCCAGATCCTTCATGGTAAGATCAATTTTGAAACTGACCTTGTTTTCAAAACTCTCTATTTATTTTGTGTGATACGTTTCTACACTTTTCATTAAAATGCACCTATTTCAAGGTGTTTGTACAAATATAAAAAATTAACAATGAAATAAAATCCACCCCAAAAGCTTTCCATTCAGATGAACTCCAACTTGCAAAATATAAATGGATTTGCTTTGACCTGTGTCACGGGCCCTTGTTTCTCTTTTCTCCCCATCTCATTCTTTCTAGTGGCAAGGAGTTTTTGGGAGAGAAAATGGGTCATTGCTGTAATTGCTGAATCTGCCACCAGGAGGAGTAGTGTCTGCACCTTACTGTTCTCCTGGAGGTTTTTCAACATGATTTCTGTATGAGTACATCAAAATAGCTCTCCGGAGCATAATAATAATACAGTGGGTTACAATTTCAAAGGACTATACAAACACTAATTAATGTGAAGGGAACACCTGCTTTCATTCTTGCTTCCTGTCAGCATCCTTAAAATCAGGAACCTGGGTAAATGATATAAACATACTCAGTTTAAGGGTGATGTGATTATGAAAAGCATTTCATACATAACTTTCAGTGATACACATCTTAATCAGACCCATTTGGCTAAGTGTGTGTAAATCGATTATGAAAGATTTTCAGGCCTCTTGAGAACTGTGTTAAATTATAACACAAGAGCATTTGGAGCATTCATGCCGAGGCATGGCAAATGATGATTGTAATGGATGCTGACCATGAAATCTATTACTTTAATCTCCAGTATTTCAAACTGACATTTTTCTTTGATGTAGCAAAGTTTGTCTTCTCCCATATGTTAAGCATGACTGTAAAAGGCTAATGTTATATGCATGAAAGATCAAAGAAAAGATATTTTAAAGGAAGACTGTAGTTCGAATGTTGACTGTGAAATGATGATATTTAGTAACCATGTAAATGACTCGGAAGATCGTTCTGAACATTTTGTTTTTATTGCATTAGCTCATGGCAGAACAAGGTACAATAAATCTTAATGCTTTGAAGACTTGTAAACTGGGGGCCAGGTGCTCAGCTGGTGTAAATCAGTAGAGTGGTGCTGATTTGCACCAACTGAGGAGCTGGTCTGAATAGTTCAGCATCATCCAAATAAATCCTGTTGGATCTATCTCAGTCTCTCTCAATCTCTGATTATATCCCTTTAATCTGTGTCGGTCTGTAATATATCCATCCCCATGGCATTTAAGTGCCAAATATTCATGGATTTTTAAGAAAAGTCCCTATTTTGAGGGATGATCTCCACTCTCTTTTCCACCCTATTGTTAGAGGGGGAGCTGAAAGAGTCTCTGTTCTGTTTGCAAAGACTCTGCATCCTCCTGAGGATGAAGTGTGCAGCAGCTCCCAGACCTCGCAGAAAGTTAGAATTAAAGAAAATATGTGGAAATATGCCAAGTCACCGAATATGTGGATCCCTTTAATAACCTTAAATAGTCAATGAATCAGAGTGTAAAATCCTCTGTCACTTCTGAAGGGCATGGAATTAACTCAAGTTCCTCCTAGGTTTATTGCAAACCTAACTCCAGTTCAACACAGTGTGAATATTCTCTACCCTGTGATTTTATCCATATGCTGTCACCTTCCCTTGTTGAGCCCAACTCTGTCTCAGAGCTTGTGCAGGGGGAGAGAGTCGGTGTAACTAAACCCTTATAAGTTTCCCCACAGCTGCTGCTTATTATTACTCCCAAGTCAGCCATGTGCACCTGCTCAAGTGTGAAGGATGGTTTGTGTTCGTTATTCCTTACCTCCCAGGGCAATAGGATTTTTCAGATCCATAGACAGTGATCTTCATGTCAATATGACAGACGCTTGGAAACTTACTACAGGCTCATTCTGAGTTTTGAATCTCTATTTGAAATGTGAACTCCAAATGTATAAAAGACCAGGAGGGAAAAAATGAAATAAAAGCAGAAGATCCGTCCTTGAAAACAGGGGAACTAGCAGAATGTCGAGTCACTGCAGTAAGTAAAAACTTGAACAAAAAGTTTCAAACAATGTTGCATTTCTGCATCACAAGTGGTCCCAGAACTATGGAGGATAATGATGGTAAAGATTGTCTAGTCTGTCTAACCCAATCTATCCAGAAATTTGTGGCACTCATCACCATAGTATCTAAGGATCTACTAGAGGTATGTCTACACTACATTTTCAAACCCACTGCAGTGAGTCAGAGCCCAGGTCTACAGACTTGGGCTCACATTAAGGCACTAAAAATACCCGTGTAGACATTTGAGCTTGGGCTGGAGCTCAGGCTCTGAAGCCAGGGAGGGGGCAGTGTTAGATGTACCCTAGATCATTTTGTGCATACACTGCCCAATGGAGGGTTGTTCCCAGCAATATATGTTCTAGTTCTTTATTCAGTTGAGTTTCAGATCCCCAAACAGGCTTCCAGCACTTCTTTTAGAAGGTTATTGAGCTGGCTAAAAAGAGCCGTATTTTTCCTGATAGTCGTCATATATTTTCCTTTACTAAAAATTAACTTGCACCCATTTGTGTTTTAAAATAAATAAAAGGAACTGTCTTTGTACTTGTGAGCTCTTACTTTCATGTTGTAAATAAATTGACTAATTTGTCTTCTGGAGAACAATTCTTCATACTATAGAGGAGACCTGGGTATCATAAATGAGCCAGATCCATAGGGGGTCGGACTCAGTTTCCAGTCCCACAAAGAGCCATGATGTCATTTGCACCTCTAGCTGGGCCACCAGTTGGGGGAAAATGTATTTGTGAAAATTGTTGAGAATTCTGAAGCACGTTTCAAATCTGCTATTTTCACCCCCTTTTCTTTGCAATTTCAGATTCCATAGCCAGGATCCACTTACTCAAGAAACTGAATAAATTCTGGGCAAAAGCAGCTGATTATCATATTTTTATTTGTCTATTTGAATTTATAACAAAGATAAAAAGCATCTGTCACATGCCGGAGGTGCTTCTGACATATATTTAACAAACAGAAGCAATGCAAAATAACCGATTCAGCAGCACGACTTCACACACAATCAAAATTACGCTACTAAAGACTCAGTCTTCCTCTGTGATGTACGTGGGCAAACCTCTGTGCCCACAAAAAGCCCCATTACCTTCAGAGATCAGTCCATATGAGTCACACTTCAGGGCCAAGGCCTAAAATATTTATATTAAAAGACATAAAAGTTATTCAAAAAGGGAACAGAAGCCATGCTTAAGTGACCAGTCATGGAGGTTTAATATCAAAAGATCAAATGTATAGTCTGTTTGCAAACTGTTTGTAGAATCTACAGGCTAAAATGTGTTCAGGTAAATTCTTCATGAGGCTGTTTTGAATTTCTAAGTTAAATACTAGAGCTAGAGGAAAATTTCCCATTAAAAGATTTTGACCTGATTTTTTTTTGTCAAAACAGAAATTCTAATGAAAAAGAAATTGTATTTTTATTGAACATTTTTGTTGAAAACCAAAAATGTTTTGGTTTTAAACTGAAAATTTTCAATGGAAACCTGAAAATCTGCAAAGAAAAATTAACAAAATGTGTTTTAATTGAAATGTTTAATGAGAACAAAATATTTCCCAAACAACTCTGTTAAATACATCTGTCAGGAAGATCTGTGAACTTTGCACTCTGTTCTGCCCCATTCATTATGCAAGGTGGCTCATGCTTTCAGGTACAGCGATTGGGCTGTCCATGAAAAGAGGCTGATATTGATGTTGGCAGGGCTAACGGTGGCTGGGACATTAACAATGGGGTCAAGGCTTCCAACATCCATGCAGAGCCTTCCTAAAAGGCAGCCATCCACTTTACAGATGTAAAACCAGAGTGAAAGGTGGCACTGAGCTTATTGAATATTTTAGTCCTCGTCTCAAATTCAGGTCATCATGTTGCCAGCTCAGTACTGAAAGTAGAACTGCTCTATGCCCTATGGGGCTCCATGCTTTTCAAACCCAGAGATGGAGAAATAAAGATATTGCTTTCTTTCAGTTAGCCAGATGCTCCAGTGTCTTATACTGTGTGGTGGTTGGTTATTTTATGAAGGAAAGTAGTGGCCAAATCACCAGTGAAATGATCAGCCAATACATTTTTCTGCTCCATACGCAATTATCTGCAAACTGAGGAGATTGGCTATAGCAACTCTGAATAATTCTCCACCTTTGTTTGAGTGTAAACCCAATCAGATGGCTGAACATATTAAACATTTTTCTGATTCACCCTTAATTTTGAATTTCCTCCTTTTTGTTCACTGATTAACAATCATGATGCTGCTAGAATAGTTCTTTCTTACATTTGCTTATTCCATAATAGCTGTAAATCAGCAAAACCATTTAAAAAACCCTCCTATAGTTCTATAGATGATTTGTTAGGTTTTTTTAAATGGAGATGATACTGTGATTCTTAAAGATTTATTTAACCTGGGATTCACATTGGGTTTCTTCCCAGGACCTACCCTATCCTACAGTTATTTGCAGCCACTTGAGAGCTTCCCTCAGAGCTGATTGCTGAGAAAGCAAAAGAGTTGAGGCAGAAGAGGAGCTGCTCTGAGATTGGGTGTGGCATAAGGGGAGGGAGAAGAGGGATGTGCAGTTGTTTTTCTTCTCTTTTGCTTGCTCTCATTGGGCCATAGTGTCTGAAAGATTTTGCTGCTATTTTTTCCAATCTGTAGGGTCCAGCCAGAGGGCACCTCTTCATAACTAACCTGTGCATGAGGTGCCATGGGTTGCAAAGTCCTGGTATAGTGGACTGTGACAGGTCTTTTACAGCACAGACAGGGAATAAATGAAATGGTTGTTATAGAAAATAAGAGGAATAGGCCAGTGGAATGCATTAATTTGCTCTTCCTCAGAACTAGAGGGTAGTGCAAAGTGCAACAAATTTTACCTGGATAAAATAAAATGCTTGCATACAATTAAATGTTGGAACTCACTGCTGCAAGATATTATTGAAAGAAATAGTTTAGGGACCAAAACATGCTCATTTTAATATTTCCTCAGCCTCCCCATCCATCTTTGCTTGTTTGTTTCATCTATCTATTAAATCTTGTCAGAAATCTAGATTGTAAGCACATTGGGGCTGGAGTTATATTTTTCTTACTGCATGATTTGTACAGAATCTAACGCAATGGAGTTCTGATCCTTATTTGGAGCCTGCCAGTGTTCCTGCAACACAATAACAGTAATAATAATAATTAATTATGGCAATCCTGCAAAGTGCTAGGAACCATTGACTCTCATTGAATTCAGAGAAAGGCTGCTCAGAACTTCACTGGAGATGCTCATATCCTCTCAGGACCAGGCCCTTAGTGAGATTCAAAATGGACTAGACACATGAATAAGAATAATGTCTGCAGTTACTCTAGTTAGTGGGAAAAAATCAGTGTCTTCAGTAAACGAATCAGCAGCCGATAATCAGTTAGAAGTCTCTACCTGTAGTGAATAATATTGCACAATTATGAGGGTTTTTCACATTCTTCTGAAACACATAATATTGGCCACTTACCGTGGACCATTTGTTCTGTTACAGCAATTCCTATGTCCTTATAGTTTTGTTTAAACTGCACTATACAATAAGAAATTGTACTATGACAATCTTCATGTTAAGTGTCTCTTGCAAATGTATCATCATCAAACTTCTCATTGTCTTGTGTGGCTTTCTAATATAACTACAACCACTACCTTGTTCTCCTTTGACAGGGATATACATATGTCAACCGGGAAGGGGAGTGTTGTGGAAAATGTCAGAAGACTATGTGTGAAGAGCAGAACTCATGGTCTCGAGGGGATGTAGATGTCCGTTTGCATGAGGTAAGGTCAAGAGTTCCATGCTGCTAACAATGTGCTCAGTCGTTCTCGTTTAGGAGATGGGACTAAAACGTTTTTCTCTTCTAGAGAAGGGAAAATGTGCAGGTTGCTTTTTGTGTAAACAGATCAGCTGGTTGTCATGTCCATGTTTAGTTTATTAGGAGTAGTAATACCAGTTTACATCTTCAAAGGCATATTAGAAATTTAAAGTGAACCTTACAATGCTTCTGTGCGTGAGATGATATTATGCCCAACTGAGGCATAGAGCGACTAAGGCTCCTTGTGCACTATGAGCGAGAGGTGTGGTTCCCAACTTCTCGACACATACTCACACACGCTGTAGGGGATCCGGCACATGTCTAAATAGCAGCGCAGCTGCAGTAGCATGGGCAGCAGCAGCGGGGCTCTGTGCTGAGTGCGTACCCACAGGGTGAAGTTGGATTTGTACTCAGCATGGCTATGCCGTGCCCCTGCTGCTGCTCCCTGTGACTACTATTCATTCTTGGGCTGGCTCTCATCGAGCTAGAGCAAGTATGTGTACGCAAGCTGAGAATCGCATCTCTACCTCGTAGTGTAGATATAGCCTGGGTGACTTGCCCACAGTCAAACAGCAAGTCAGTAGAAGAGGAAGGAATTTGTATCTTCCAGTATTGTGCTCAAACTACTGAAGTCTCTTAATCTTAATGTTTTAGGCTCTGTTAACCTGAGCCAGTCGTAATGCACTTGGTTCAGACTCTGTAGTCATAGATTGTATGACAAGAAAGGAGCACCATGACTAGATAGTCCAATCTCCTACAGAACACAGACCATAGAACATGACATATTTAATTCCTGCATCAAGCCCATAGCGTCTGTTTGAGCTAGCTCATATCTTTTAGAAAGACCTCCCACATATTAGTGACACTAAAAAAAATAAGGACCAGGAAGACATTAAACCTTCCTGAATATAGGATAACCTATCCAAATAATTTAGTCAGCAAAATATTTGCATTTCCCCCTTGCTTTAAAAATAGCTTGTTGCTTGGAAGTGAACCAGTAGGCCCTGATTCAGGAAAATAATTAAGCATGTGTATAAATCTAATTAAAACTGGAGACTTAAACCCATGCTCAGAGCTGGGCAACCTTTTTTGAACAAATCATTTATTCACTGAAAAAAATGCAGTTTTTGGTTGAGCAAAACTATTTGCAGATTTGCCACACGTTGGCAAAATGAAAAAATGGTGGGTCTAGAGTCACCAGCAGACTTAGATGCCATTCACAAAAGAGGAGGAGGTGGTATCTCTTTATAGACCTGTGGCTAGAGTACTCAGCTGGGATGCAGGAGGCCACCACTTCAAATCTCTGCTCTGCATGATATGGGTACGGATTTGAACTTGGGTTTCTCCCATTACAGGTGAGGATCCTGACCACTTGGCTCTGGGATATTCTGGTGTGGTCTCTCTTAATTGTCCTGTTGAAGCTGTTCCATTTTGTATGAATAATTAAATATTCATTGGAACAGGGACTGGAACCCAATTCTTCTCCCTCCCAGATAAGTCCCCTGACCATGGGGGGGTCGGGGGTGGGGGACGACACACCTCCGATCACCTCTTTTGTGAATGGCATTTCCGAATTTCCTTTGCTTTCAAATAAAAAAAATCAGTTTAAAAATTGCCCAAATTAAAATGAATCATTTCATTTTGGGTCAAAATGATTGATTTGTTTAGACAAGAAAACTGATTTTGGGGGCAGTGTCAATCCAAAACTATTTAAAAAATTTTTTTGGTTTGTCCAGCAAACCAAAAAGTTGATTATTTGGACAGTTCTATCCATGCCTAACTTTAAACATGTTCTAGTGCTTTGCTGAATTGGGTCGCTTATGATTCTCTCCCAGACATTCTAATTTAAAATATTTGGATTGTGTTTTTTTTGTCTTTAAAAATGTAAATAGTCCTTGTTGCTTCTGAAATTTGACACAACACTGAGACAGCACACATGATTCTATGTTCCTGAAGTCATAGCACTTTGTTATAAAACATGTAGCCCGATAGCCTCAACATTCCTGCAGGATGAGCACTGTTGAATAACAATGATCTGCTGTAAAAACACACACTCCCTTCTTGCAGATCAGGTGGAATTTAATGGGATCAGAGTGTTAAACTGCTAATGTCTGGTGTCCATAAATGTGGGGTGTGGAATGATGTAAACTGAATTTTTCTTAGCCTTCAAAAGTCAATGAGTAATACTGAAAAGAAGTGATTTTTTTTTTGTAGCGCTCAGACAGTTCTGGCTGTAAACACCCACATCCACTGTTCAATATTAGAAAACTCGAAAGGACCATCTCTCTGACCTTTGTGTATATAGGATTAGAACTTTACTATGGATGGTTCAAGAGATTGGTACCAGAATACTGACCACCGTGAACCCTTATTCATCTGTAGATTGTCAGTTCAATCTGAGGTTAGATGCGACCTAAAGATATTATCATATGAAGTCTGTGCAGTGAACTGTTTGAACTGAGTAGCTGGTGTCACCGTGCTTCAAGCAGGACATCACATCTGGATATTCGTTGGCACACTCAGTGATGCCAGGGACTGAATGGGGATGGAGATAGAGGCGTGAAAATAACAGACTTTTTGGTTTGCTGGCAATTTTGAAAAACTGAAAAATAAATCTGTTTTGGGTTGAACTGAAAACAAATGAGTTTTTAAAAAAATTTCAGTGACTCAAAAAGTTGAAAAAAAATATTTTGGGTTGAACACAACATTTCAATTAAATGTCAAGCATTTTTTAACATTTATTTAAAAAATGCATGAAATTTCAAAACAAAAGCCCATTTTGAACTGAAAAATCAGAACGTTTCATTTTGAAAATGTCAAAACAAAACTGCTTTTTGGCAAACACTGCAGATCTGGTGACAGCTCTAGATGGAGAGTGAATTCTCTCTCTCCCCATTGAAAAGGGTGTCTCAGAGTTGAAGCACGTTTCCAGGGGACAGTAAGAAGAAGTCAGTACTGTGGTTGCCCGTGCTGCACTTGTTGTCTGCTCAGAATAACATTTTATTTTCAGCACCACATTGAGTAGAATTTCTTTGTGACTGTTCCAGAGAGTAAATGAATAGCTGGAAAAAATGAAATAAATAATAAAGGAAAAAAACCCAGACCCCATTTACATGTGCAGCAGATATCCCACTAGTTTGCAAAGCCAGGTGGATACTGGTTTTCTTTTTCCCTTCATTTACGTATTTCTTCAGCCTAATCATTTTGTTCTGCTTTTAACCCTGTGAGCTTTGGCAAGCCTCTGCCTGCCCGAGGAGCATTAAATTGCCTAATCCTGTGCAGCGGTTGGGGATCAAAACAGTAGGGAAGGAAAATAGTAAGTTAAATATATTAGAATGCTAGGCCTTCCATTCTTCCTGCTTCTCCTCCCCAGTTTAAAACAGATTTGCTAACCCACTTCCACTGTTATACATATTGCTGTCCACAACTATTCAGTGCTAATTCTTCATTGTATTTTTTGCAAAGAAAATCAGCTTCTTTCCTTGATGATGATAATAATTAATGAATAAATAATGCAACAGCTCAAAGACTTTACCCCTCACATTTTAACTGACGACAGTCCTATGTACCAACATCATTCATTCTCTGCTTTACAAATCAAGCTTTCAGAGAAACATGGTGTCATCTTCCACTGCATCTACTATTTTTTACTGTCCTAGATAAACCATAGAATCCACATACACTGATGTGTGTAACTGTGTCTCTTTCCAGCTATTAACACTGAAATAACTCAACGGGTGACAGAAAAAAGTGGACTGACTTTCCCAGTGTCTCATACATTGAAGGTTGATGGTCTTGTTAGAAAACGAGAGCCCGATTGTCATTTACACTAAAGCCCCTTGACAACACTCTGGCAATAAGTTACATGTACACCCACTATAAAGACCCTTTATGCTACCAGAGTTGTGTAAGTGATTTTGAATATTTATCAGCCTTTTTTTCTAATGAATATTTTTAATTTGGACATATTTTTGCAATGAGTTCTACCTTTATCTTCTATCTGCTAGAACCAAGGTGCTTTTTCTCCAACAAAAAGCCACAAACTAAAATAGCTTGTGGTCTTTAATCTGTAATTCTGAGGAACGATTTATTATGTATTTATTTTAATTAGATTAAAAATATATATATACCACATCATGCGTGTCATAGTGAACGGGGAAACATCATTAAGAAAAAGAATCTTGCAAGAGGCTTGGCTCTTCCTCCTCTCATATTAAGAACCGCTCCCATTCCTAAAGCTAGACGCATGCTTGAGTACCTTGCTCAATCAGGGCCAATGTCACTGGGAGTTAATCTCCTGGCATTCTTACAGGACTGAACCCTTTAGATCTTTCCCAAGAAGTCAAAAGACAGAAAGATGTTCCCAAAATGTCTTTATTCAGAGAACACATTCAATGGCTCTAAGAATCCAAGGCGCTCACACATTGCTGTGGCACCTATCACTTGGTGTTTGCATTCTTTGCTTGTTCTCAGCACAGAAGGGAAGTCAATTTAATCTTCAGTTCCTTTCCCAAGGTTCTGAAATTATTCTTAATAATAGTCAATCTTCCTTCACTGTTGGTGTTTGTGCCACTGTGGATTAAAGTCACAGTGGGAAGTCCCACTTCTATCTGGCACTTTTACTTATTATAGCTATAATAATATTCAACATTTGTATAGTGATTTAGCTCTTGAAAGCATAGTATAAACATTAACAATGTTAGATTTCAATGAGCCCCAGAAGCCCATGGTTCATGATTTCACAAGGCAAATGTGGGATTGCACAGAGCCAAGACTTTGGCCTGGCCTCTATCAGCACCTCCTTCCATCATGCAACTATAACCCCTTTTTTCTGGCCTGCTGTGGCACCCCTTCCTAGCAGTATGATCTTGAGGATCCCTCTCTTTCTCACCCAGTGGCAAGTACCACCATCTGTATCCAGCAACAAGAACCTGACCCCTTTCTCCATTCACAAATCTTTTCTGTCCAAAACATGTTACCAAAAGCCTGCCTCTGTCTCTGTAAATCTGAATTCCCACAAGGCCCCTCAGAAACAGAGAGATCTGCCATAGTTCCTCTGAATCCAGAGCAGCCACTACGAGCAATTTTTTAAGTTAAATCTAGTAAATGGTCCCCCTACACAGATTTTTCATGCAGTTAAATTTCTCCTAAATCTGTCCCTGTCACCCCTAAATTCTGTAATCTATTCAGCAGTCAATTCCATGACCTCACAGTCCACACCAAGATTTAGGGAGAACTGTGTGGTGACAGGTGGCTACCATGGTCCTTGCTGAAAATTCTGGGAGTTAAAGCAAAGGGAATAACTTCTTGGGTCTGTGTCCAACAGCTTAAATTGATTGTCATTTTGGGTTTGTTATGGTGCCCCCTCCTCTATCCACTGCACAAACACTACCAACTCCTCCTAAACCTTTTGCAATCTCCCATGCTTAGGTCGGCACAGAGTGGCGATCCCCCTTCAGCCCTTGCATTATCAACAAGTGTGTCCGAGTGAACGATGAAGTTTTTGTTGAGAAAAGGAATGTGTCGTGTTCTCAGATGGAGGCACCCACCTGCCATTTAGGATATGAGTTGCGCTGTGACCGAATAATAAATTGCTGTCCTTCCTGCCGGTGCGGTAAGGTTTCACAACTGCTAACGGCATCATCAGAGGATTCGGGTTCTGTGGCTCACTCACTGATTTTGTACATCTCATTAGGAGCTTACAAAAATCCATGTTATGTAAACAAATTTAATTTGAAGTTGTCCTATAATATTGTGAATACAAACTGCAACACCTTCCAGACAGTAGCAAACAGCCCTGGTGTTAGTTGAAGAAGAAACTCAAATTTGATTAGTTACAGTGACCGTGTTATTATTCCTCTTTCCAAGTCACTCTCCTTGTCTCCTTGTCGTCTGCCTCTTAACTTGGCTTACGTAAATACTCGTGTGAGAAGCTGTGAGGATAGGAATGGGGGAGAGCAGTGAGAGTGGGGAGAAAAAGGAGAAGAGTCTACCACTGATAGAGCAGATATCAGGGGATCTTCTGTAAGTGGGAAACCTGAACTGTAGGGGACTTCATGCTACATATTTGGAAAAAATAGGCAGCTAAGGAAGATTCAGAAGGGGAATTCAGGACAGCACTGCCAAAATTAGGGCCTCTGGCAGGTATGATGTATGGGTTGGGCCAAATGTTGCCATCTTCATGCAGGGACAGCTCCCATTGACATCAGTGGAAATTTTACCACGCATGCAGGATCAGGGCTATAATATATAAAACCTATTGCAGTGCCACAGGTAACACTAATAAGTATATGTTTTCTTTTCCAGAACCTGTGAATGGTTGTGTTCTGAATGGCACAGTTCTCGGGGTAAGATAATATTCTTATGTCAAATGCCTCTAAGATATTTAAATATTTTAATGAGAATTTGTAGAGTATAAATGAACTACTATGTAGATACCATTTACAGGCTCACTTTCCTCAAACTGAGGCTTGGAAAATGTGGTCTCATGGTTAGACACTGGACTGGGGCTCAAGGGATCCGGGTTGAATTCCTCGCTGTGCCACAGATTCACTGTCTAACCTTGGGCACCTCTTTGGATACTGTAATGGTGGGGGCCTTGTAAGTACTTTCAGACCACCACAATCACAGGAAACAAATTGTGAGAAATATGCTGATAGATGATCCTGGCTCATTCCAGAGAAAGGAGAAACTTCCCTTGCCCCACCCAGAGGTTAAAGCAGATTCAAATAGGATGGAAAGCACTCAGCACAGCATCTGAGGGGAGGGGAAACTCTCCTTTGCTTTTAGTGCTTCTCACTACTTGACCCCATCTCACCCTCAAGATCCCTAACAAAATGCCTTGAGAGAAAATTCCTTCTTGACCTCCTCACATCTAGTGGCTGGTTTAACCCTATGCATGACAGTGGGAATGATCAGAGTTAAGCATCTGAGCTTATGTATACCCAAAGCTATCTTCGGTGAGTCCTAGCAGTTGTCCATTGTTTTCTTAAATCCATATTCTGGCAGTATATCTAGTAACAGAGAATTCCAAATATGCTGATCGCCCTCGAGGGGAACAAGCCCCTCCATGCATTTAACCTAAACTTTAATCTCTAAATTCCAGGAGTGTCCATAAGTTTCCCTCTTGCTGCTTATTTAAAATTATAACTATCCCCAAATCTCTGTGGTACCTACTACACACTGCAGTAAGAACCCTTTTCAGTCTCTTGTTTTTCACATAATGTATGCATAAGCTTGTAATCTGATCAGAACTACAGCCCTGTCATCATAAGATTCCTTCCTTCTGCATAAGAGATTTCCTTCCCCGCAGAATGAAATCCACAGAGGAACACAAAATTTCTGTCAGCACATTGTGGGATGAGTTTTTAAGTTGTAATATGCTTCCTTTCTTTGATTCCTATTTACCTTTTCTAGAATATATGCATTCCTATTGGGATTTATAGTGTCCAAACCTGGCTACAATACTCCATGCAGACCCTAATCATGACCTTAGGTCATGTAATATAATAATTACATTCTCATGCATTCTAGGATGTCTACTGGCCTTCTGTGCTGCAACTAAACAATGCATTGACACCTGTGTGCTGACCCTGAAGTCCCTTGCAAGAGTGGCTCATCTTAGTTCTTTACTCAGCAACATACAGATTTGTCTTGCAATTTTTGATCCAAAATGTATTACTGTTCTATATGAGAATGAGCCATTTATTTAATCAAATATGGTCTTAATTCGGCAATGTGTGTGGAGGCTTTGTGCTGGCCTTTTGCAGAGCCGACAGCGTTACCCTGTATGAGTATTCCCACAACACACTCTGAACTCCCCATGTCCTGTCCCAGCATGCAGAATATAAAAGTTGAGACAGATATTCTGGGGTCACTGTTCTGTGATTGTTCTAAAGTCCTGGTCAGGAATCAAGATGGGGTATCCCCAGGACATTTATACTTCCTGGATTTCAAAACTTTATGCTGGGAATACAACCACTGTTTAAAAATAGGCTTCATGTTTCATTTTGTATGAAGGGAAAACTTCCTCCATTAACTCATTCAGTGAATAGGTCCAAGTTTGGAATCTTTCACTACAGATCTGTTAGATTATTGTGGCCCTTTGTTTTTCCTTAATCCCTTTACATTTCTGTTTTGTATCAGGTTACCAATATTATACTCCAGTAGGTCTATTGCACTCACTCCACTGTTTTAAATAATGCTGCAGGCTTTAAATGCAGACTTCCAAGCAGGTGGCTGTATTTACCAAATGGAATTAGCTGTCACACTCATCTGTTTTCCCAGGCTTTTATTGAGTGTCATGTTTGAGGGAGACTAGAGTCATTTTTAGCTTTATGGGGGGTTATTTTGGTTGCATTAGCTAACAGTGGGTTAGCAGATGCTGATGTTTTATTATAAGTTTGTCTAGAGAATATTTGATAGGTGTATTCTACAAATGGAAAAAAATAATTCATTCCTTATTTTACTCAGTTCCCCCACACTGTAAACTCTGTTCATTGACAGAAATGTACTGTCAAGGCCCATTAACATGCTGATCTGAGAAGAAATTTATATACATATTACAGGTGGTGCTTATGTTGCAAACTTTGGATCCTGATAGAAACTCCCCAAAAGTTTGGGGGCATTAGTATCTGGGAGGGGGGGTTGGTTCCAGCTTGTCTTTAATAAGTGTAACCCCAAATTTCTCCCCCCAAAATAACACTGATTTCAACATAAATTTAACTTCTTGCTATTCTACTGAAAAAATGTAATTTCTAGCATGTTGGAATTTCAGAACTTTCATGAGCTCCTATGGGGAATCTACAGTTTAGTACATTATTCCCTGTATACTGAACTTTCTAGTGGTTTCCTCCGTACTACATATGATGCAAAAACCTTGTGCTACTGAGGCACTATGTATAATACATTAGCCATTTACTTGAAGAGGCCTGAGTCAAATATGACTATGGTCATAAATGGCAGAAATTTAAGTATTTTGAAGCAAGTCACCAACACAAAAACATCACGCAATGTTGAATAACTGGGGGTGAGGGGGTGGGGCGGGTTTCAGGACATAACAGGAAGTAGAGCAAGAATGATGTTGCAATTCAGGATTGACAGCTTCTGTAGGACTATATATTCTGTTTAAGTTCTTGTACTATGCTCATCACGGTGATATCTGAGCACCTTCCAGAGTAAAGAATAATCAAAAAGACTAGTGTTTTTCATATGACATTTCCTCTCCGTTCCTACCCCACAAGGAAAAAGTGATGAGTGTGACTTTATGTCTGGATCCTCCAAGTGCTATTCTCCTCTCAGATTTATGAACATTCAATAAAAAAGGTTAAAATAAGAGGGGGGAAAAAGGTCCTGAGCGAAGCCTACAAGCTTGAGTTGGTACAGTGTTATACGTCCATTGGTTTGTACTGAGGGGGATTAGAAAGGGACGTGGTACTGGTACTTCCACCCCCGCTATAATCTTTAGCCCAGTAGTTAGCTCATTCACCAGGGATGTGGGAAGCCCAGGTTTTAATCCCTCCTCTTGAGCAGGAACTTGAATTCAAGTCTCTCTCCTCCCAGGCGGGTGCCCTAACCACTGGGCTAAAGTTATAAGATGGGTGTTGCCAAGAATCTAGCCCCAAACTCTTTTTTGTGGCTGAAACTATTTGGTGAATTTGTGTCAACTTCACAAATAATTTTGGGTGGATGGAAGCTGCATTTTTCAGCTAGTAAACTATTCATCTGAAAAATTTCACCCGACTCTCATTGTAACTTGATGAACTCCTCTTCCTAGCGAGCTTGATGGCACTTTTAAAAAAAGTGAAATCTTGATGGTTGGCTGCAGATAAATCAGCTAGTTAGGAACAGCCTCCTCCTGTTGTGCCTGTATGATGATACAAGCATTGGGTCTCTGAAGCTGGGGACAGAAAGGTTTTGGTTGCTATCCTCAGTCCAGAACAGTATTGCACAATTTAATGAGTCAGTTTCAAGCTAAGTTGCTTATTCTTTTGAGTTTTAATAGATGATCACTCAACATTGCAAACTGATTCTAATGTTTCAGGTAGGGGAACACCTGATGTTGGACCAATGTACGAATTGTCAATGTGGCCTCCAGAGGGGGCTGCCTATGAACTACAAACTGAGCTGTAGAAAAACCACCTGTGAACCCTGTCCCAAGGTGAGTGAGAATGCTATGATCCCGGACTTTCCTGACTGCGAATCTATGCAGTCGTAAGATCACCTCACCCATTGCATACACCCCAATCTCAGAGCTTACTGTCCCCATTCCCAAAAGTCTTGCCAAGGAAGGGTACAGTACGGTCCTGTATTTTTCTGCATCTGTGTCGGAGGTCACATCCCAATTATGTTCTAAAGCCCCAGTTCAGGAAAGCATTTAATTTTTCATTGTGCTAAGGTCCACAAGTCTGTTACAATGGGTACTTCAGCCTGCTTACAGTTTGTGGGCTGAACTAGACTTTCAGTCACTAGCAGCAGGCAATGCCCATGCCCTGAAGTTCCCTACAGTTTTAGCTGCCCCCACAGCAGCTGGCGGCTCAGCCAGACCTCTCTGCTGCAAAGCTTTTCTGAGGAAAATTCCAAACTTTATTTCAAATTCCTGCCTAACAATTCAGCGTACTAATGCGTCGTCTAATTCCCAGCTGCTTCCCTGGGCTGTATTTGCCTTTTGGGGAAATTGTCCCCTCAGCTCCGCTTCCCCTCTGAGGCTTTTGTGGCAGCTGGTGCCTGTACAGGGAGACAGCTAGGCTGAAAAAGTCACAGGCAAAAAGAAAAGTCCATATCTCCTGTTTTCACTCCCCTTATTGAGTATTTCACTGGGAAGCTTGGCTGGTTCTGTGGGCAGAGTGCAGTTCTCCATTTCAACTTAATCCAGCCGGGACTGCCTCTTCCCCCCTTCCCTAGGTAGGAAAGAAGGCAGCAGCATTGGAATAGTCAGCTTTAGGGGCAAGTAGAGCCTCCTCCCTCATCTCCATGAGAGGAGTGATGCCAGAAGGACAGTACACCAGATAGAAAATTGCACATGAGTCCTTATAGCCCTCTGCCCTCTTGACTGCAGAGCTCGACTGCCTTCTCTCTTTGGGCACAGATGGAGGGGCAAGACACAGCATGGACAATGTCAATGCCAGAGGGCATAGAACAAGTGGGCAGTAACAGGCCTCTTGGCCTATCATTTCTTTCTTTCTAGCCTTCATTTTATAAGTCCAGAAGATTCATCAGTAGTCACCAGACCAGATTCAACCTGGTGTCACTACGGAAGAGAAACATGGGCTATCTTCCTCAGTGATCAGGGACTTGACCTTTCTAATTGGGGGAGATTTCAGTCAGATTCACTTGACTGAGTGACCTCCTCGCTTTACAAGCCATTCACAGGCAGCCAAGTCTGGGCAGGTACTGTCTCAGCCTCCCCTCAGTATGAAAAAATCTCAGACTAACCAAGAACAAACAAAAAAGTAGGTACGTCATCTGAGGTACGCTAAGTGCTTCCTCATGCAGTCAGAAGCAATTCTGACAGGGGTATTGCAATTATGGTCATTCTCCATCTAAAATGCTTGCTGCCTTTTTCATGGCTTCTCCCTGAAAAAGATAGTGGAACACAAATCTGTTCCACTTAGATATAGCTCCATGGCTTTTCCCCTTGAGATCAGATGTGCAGGCAAATCAGTTCCCAGCTCACTTACTAGGAAACTTTATGGAAAGCTGAGACTATTCACAGAGTCATTAGAAAAGTAGATTTACAATTTTGGTTTCTGCTAGACATTTTAGAACAGAATACCAGTCCCATGGCAAAGTGAAACCCTCCCTGAAGTACAACAAAGGAGAATAGCACTTGGCAAGTGATAGCTAGAACAAGCGCAGGTGCTGAGGCAAGAGTCATAGTGGCCTTCATTTGACCCAGAGCATTCTGAATGACTCCCAGCCTTCCCTACCTGGAGTTAAACCCCTGATTGGTGCCACCTTCTTTCAGTTTGGGAGCAAATGGCTACCTACAACTTGTGTCAAAATATGGTGACTTGACATTGTTCAGAGAGGATACTCTATAGAGTTATGCAAGAATCACAGGAACAGCCTTGTCCCATTCCCAATCTTAGGCAGCCCATGGAAATGCCAGGACATGAGATATAGTTTCATTTTACTTCAGATCAGAGTGATATAATCCTTTCCACACCAAGGGCTGTTCTTTATCCCATTTCTAGCCTCAGAGAGTCCATAACTAATAGAGCAGGGTGACACATCAAAATAAGTTCTTAAAGGAGCTCTATCTTCACATTCCCATTTAACTATCCCACTGACAATTCTTCCATTTTGCAGATAAACTGCCACCTTTCCCCCCCAATTCCAGCCATTACCATTTGATTGTACATGTGCTTCCAGGGACTCTTTCCAGGATCATAGTAGCAATAATATTGGCCTTTAGGAAAAAGGAAATTTGCTTTTATCTCTTTCTGGACAATTTTTCTGATCAGGGCTCTGTACAGAGAGAGTGAAACCAACACATAGACTGAGCTGGTTTCTGGAGTATCTTGGATTTGTGATAAAGTCAGACTTTATCACAAATCCAGGGCTGATCAAAAGCTAGGAAGGAGAGAACAGCAATAATATTGCTTATGTCTTTCTGTTGGAAGAGACTGTGGTTCTTGGGACTTACTAACCTCACATTGGACCTTCCGACATCTCTACTTACACAAGAGGTCCACTATTGCAAAAGCCATTCCTCCATTCAGCCCCAGACAGGTTCAAGGTGGATACTTGGATGAAGTGATTATCACTCATGGACACTAAAAACGAGTTAACAAATATAACTTATTCTATTGGACAAACAACGTCCATAGTTTAACTACTGCATTAAGCAAGTGACATATGGCCTTGAATTCCTCCAGGAGGCCTCTAATGTGGCTTTATGAGAGTGTCCAAGCAAAAGGTAAAATCTCCGTCCTCTGATGTTCTCAGTATGTTCAAGAAAAGGAAGTTTTGCACAATCCCCAACATTAAATGCATCCTTAGGGCAACTACCCTAATTCTAGCCTCTCAAGGTTATAGTGCACAACCTGAGAACCTCATTCTGGTCCTTGCAGCACTACTCAAATTGAACTCCTGTTGCAGGGGTCATTATACTTATTATATTTTAAAAGTAGATTTCCTAATCTCTATTATCTGCAGTCAGATGAATTTATATAGTTGGGAGCTTGTTTGCATCAGACCAAGTATTTTACTTTTAATTTGGACAAATAGCTCTCACAACTATCATCACATTCATTCCCAAATTTAATTCAGGAAATGTTCTTCTGTCAAACAACAATGTCCAATCTGTAGGAGTACTGAAAGACTTATGGCAGAGAACTCACATCATCTGTATTGACATCTGGTTGTTGGCCATATGGCCATCAATACATAAATTCACCCTGATCTACATATTGATCATCCAATCTTTAGCCAATGTCATTTTTAGGTAGAATTCTTCTCCATCCTTCAGTGCCCAGGGAACGATAGAGGATAGATAATTTACCTAATTGTGGCTGTCCACATTTAAAGAATGATCCTGCTTTCTACCCTGGGGGCACACTGCTGTAAAAATCCCATTGTAATGGATCTATAGATCTTAGCACAATGAAGAATAGGAAAATATATCTGTGCTTACCTAAAATTTTCATTTCTTGGAGATCCAGTCCACCTTGGAGACAAATGGAGCACTTAGAACAGAGGTGGAAATTGACATTGACTTGGGATTGTTTCATTAGAGGGAATTTCCCATGCTCTTCAATAGAAGAAATTGTTGTGATTTTTCCTCATAGTTAATATAATCTGTAAATTAGGAAAGTAAAATGGAATTTTCCTGGCTGTGGACATTGTCTCAATAGGAGCCAATTTCAGGGGGTTGGGCATCCCCCCATTCCCATACCTACTGTAATGACGATGTGGGCCTTATTTCTCAACAAAATGAAATTTTCATGTATATCCAGATGAACTCTTTTAGTCCCACTGAAGTCAGTAGGACTCAAGCACATGCTTAGGTGCTTTCCTGAATTGGGACCCTGTGTTTCATTCTAATTCCCATTAAAAGCCACTGTCATAAGGAACAAATCACACTTTAGAGTATGTGCTCTCAACAAGGTATCAACCTATGATTAGCCATTGAAATGATGTAAGTAAATGCAGCGCTTTGGGAAGTGCTGCAAACTACAGTGGAGTCTATTAAGCATTTTATGTTATTTTGTGAACCATTCTAGGTGCATTTTAAACTCACATTTTTGCTAGCAGATAAATTGAAAGGTTAGCAGTTCACCTAAATAATAAAGAAAGTAGTGTCTTTTCTGATGGTTTAATGGTTACTGTAAAAACATAAATGTTTCCTTTAAAAAAAATTGTTAAAACAAACATATGGATAACATACATGTATTGGCTCATCCAGAAAGTGTTTGTTTGTCTTTAAAATGTTCAGCTCATCATAAGCAGCTGTTAGTTAAGTTAGGAGCTGGAAAAGTTGTAATGGGGACTTTTATTGTCTTCATACATTAACTCAATTCCTTTCTGGTTTTCTCTACCTCTTTCTTGCCCATAACCTGCCTTCCCTACCATCCACTGCTGATGGATCTCTCTCTATCTTTTCTGCTCCTTTCCCTCATCCTTCACTTCCTTCCCCATTCACCACTTCTCTTTGTCCCCCTACTTTATCTGCCAGTTTCTCCATCCTTTGATTCTCTCTCCCCATGCCCCTCTCTGCTATTCTCACCATTTCCTCCTCCTCTAGTTCACTCCTCCATCTCTTTCCTTTACCTTTACGTTCTCATCCTACCTTTCTCTGTTCCATACTTCAGTCTTCCACTCTGGCCTAATCTCTCCTCCTCCCACCTTCCCTTCTTTTACACTGTCCACCAATCTCCTGACCCTTTTTTTCCTAGTCTAGGTTTCTCATGAATCCTTGCAAGTTGTGTTGGCTTTAGGGAGAAGTCTTGCCTGATGCTGCATGTAAGGTTCATATGGCACATGGCAGCATTTTAGCCACTTGTGCTTCATGGCCCTGATCCAGCATAATTTTGCCATTGATGTCAGTGGACACAGGATCAATCAGGCCTGCACATATTATACAATGTAACATACCTGCAGCATCCATATAGTATACCACACAATAACAGCACAAGAGATAATGTCAAGTTTTGTAAAAATCATTTAACTAGACCATGCCCATCCAAGACTTTTAGAGATGTTTTGATGAATGTAATTTTGTTAATTGCATATCCAAAACTTACGTTCAGTTTGTGAGTGAGGGTGGAGGGGTCCAGAGAACCAGAAAAATGCCACAGCGAATTTACTTGCATTGTAGAGCTACAGGATGGAAGAAATCAGTGGTTCCTGCTGTGGGAGATGTGTGCCAACTTCATGTGGTATCAAGTTGAGAGATGGAAGAATCCTATATCTGAAGGTTTGTTTTAAGCATACTCGTTTTTGTTGACTAAGCGTAAATGTCATCCATGCTTTTAATTGAGACAACTGGTGCACCTATTCTTTTGCCCCTCTTCAGTTAGACAGTTAAACAGCAGCTGCAAACCCCAATATTTTCAAAGAAATTAGAGATGTGTGAGGCCAAAGATCCCATGTTTTGGATTAAATTCAAACAAATATGAACAAGATAGGAACAAATAAAGGTCGGTACAACATATGAATCCAGCAAAACTGTCCCTGGATTGATGTTTGAATTCAGTTACCCTGTTGGTTATAGCTTAATATCGTTCATCATTCATTTAATTAAATGACCAGCAGCTATTTGAAATGGACCTGGGGCACTCCCTTAAACATCAGAGGCTCTTTGCTTGTTAAAAAGCTGGCAGCGTGTCTTAGCAAGTAGCATGTATGTACCTTTTTTCATTAGTTTGTTTAGGTCTAATTTTTGACCTCTTAAGAATCTCCCTATGGTAACTAAGGTTAAATATTCATATATATGTTTTCCTCAGAAGACAGAACACAAAGCTACAAACTTAGGGCCAAATCCCCAAGTTTGTTGCTCACATTTTACTCAGTCCTTATTCAGCAAAACTCCCCTTGGAAACCATGGGAATTTTGCCAGAGTGAGGACTCAGGCAAGGACATCCATTTTTGGCACTTAATAAGGCTGCAGGGTATGTGATTTCTCACATGTCTGCAGAGTACCATGCACATCAAGGGCATCATATAAATAAATAATTAAAACTAGATGGTCTTACTGACACACACATATATTTAGAAAAGTTTTCCATGTTTTGTAATCCTCCCTGTTGAGGCATGTTAGCTGAATGACAATGAAATAATAGCAACAGTCAAACTTTATAGTTTCCTGAAAACTGTGGCCTTCCAGGTTGTTTTTGTGCTAAGCTAACAGCTCTTAAATCTTTACAGCCGAATGAGACAGTTCAAGATGGCTGTGACAGTCATTCTTGTAAAGTAAATGAGAAAAGAGAATTTATCTGGGAAAAACGAATCACTGGCTGCTCTCCATTCGATTCCAGGAGATGTTTGGCTGAAGGAGTAAGTAGTGAAATGGGTCCTGCTTGCATGTTTCCGAATATATTCTGTCATGTTTATGGGGCTTTATATAAATCCCGTATGTGTATTAGGGATGGGTAATCTAAGCTTCCACCTTACACCGCAGCTAAATTGAACCCGAACCTTTTTTTAGGTTCAGAAACGTTTTTTTTATTTTATTTTAAATAATAAATGTCACAGGCTCCTGCATATCCTGGTTGCAGATGGGACTGTAATAAACATGGGAAAAGCTGATCTTCCAGTATTTCCAGCCCATCCAAAGCCAGGAAGTGCTGGGGACAGAGGGGGAATGCTGATCTCATGATGTTCTTAATCCAGTTTTCATGGCAAAGAAGTGTGGAGAAACATCTGAGGTTTTGGAGTCTCAGTGGAACTGAACCTCCAAACTTTGTGTTTCATCCATCACTAAAGTGCATGTGTGCATACGATGTAGGGGCAGATTCTGGCTACTCTTGAGTATGAAGATGGGAGGAGGATGCAGATAGCCTTCCCCTTTGCATAGGGAGCAGTCTAAATCCAGGTGCTTGCACTCCCTAGTGCAATAACATGGGGAGTGGGAGCACTACTGGACATGCTATATGAGTCCCTCTGCACCCAACCCCTTCTGCATTGCTTGATAACTTGAGGCCAGCCTTGGGTTGGGACGTGGAATGCAAGCTATGGTCTTTTAAAGGATATAGCACTTGCTGCTACTGCAGGTTTCTGCCTGCCTGTGTCTTCTTATAACATGGCAGTGGGTAGTGAGGCCACAAGCAAGCCCACCCTATGCAGTGGATTTCTCTCATACATGCACAAAGTGAACAGCGATTTTGAGACTCATTAGTCAGAAAGATAAAAGCATTTCATGAAAACTGTACTCCTTTTTGCTGTCACTACTGCACATACCTCCATAAACTGGAGTAGAGCTGTATAGAGGAAAACTATTTGAAAAATAATGGGATATGCACAATGCCCTAGACTGAGTGTTTTATCTCCCTCCGGTGGTCTCATTTTCAAACCAAAGGATAATAGTTGACTTTTTAAATGGTAAGTCCCACTATCCAGCTCTCATTTTTTTAAAATACATTTTCAAAATGTATCTTGGACCTAAATATGTTCCTATTCAGTTACTGACTCACAGGTTCAGGTGACTCTCTGAAGCAGGGTCAGAGATCCAGTGGTAACAGAGGCAGCCATTTTAAAGAAACGTAAATGAAAATATAATTACATGTGGCCCATTTTTAATCCTCAGTAACACAGAAAGTCATCAGAGTTATGGCTCCAAAAGGTAAAAATTGGTTTGTACAGAGAATAACATTCAGGTGTTATAAGATAATGATGCCCTAAGAGCAATATCAGTTGGTTGTGTGGAAAAACTTTAAAGCTGTTTAATATTCCTAAATTTTAATGAAGTCAAATGATAGGAAAATTAGTATTTTTACATACTTCTATTATATGTATAGCACAGGAACATAGTTCATAACTTCTTATTATAGAGAAATTGAATATAAGTCTGACTATTTTTAGATGTGTGTGTAAATACTGTCTGTGCCTAAACTGCAACATGTCTTCTCTCTTAGGGTAAAATTGCAAAAATTGACAATACCTGTTGTGAAACATGTAAGTAACTATGCTAGAAACATCTTTCTTTTACAACCTCTCAAAATGTAGTCTACTACATAAGAAGCCATGTTTTGCATTCATGATCTGTGTACAGTAAAAGAGAGCTAATTCAAAAGATTCAAACAAATGTCAACGCTGATTCACATAATTGTGTGACTAAAATCACCACGTTTGTCTCACTGTGAGTTGTGTGGTCATATTATTCATGATTGTTTAGACTACAGCAGGGTATGCCTAGAAAACATTGGCAAATCCCCAAAATTCCACACATTTTAGCGTGAATAATCAGTCATTCCAAAATTTATTATGAATGTTTATTATTCATCATTCAGTATTTTCCTGTTGAAACAATTTCAGTAATTTAGCCAGAGATCAGGAACAGCTCCACACAAACTGGGTGACCAATCAGTCAACCCGATATTGACTATACGAAGCAAATGTTTTGTGAGCACTCAATAGGCTTAAAATTATTTAGTAAAACAATCCAGTGAAAACTGAAAACTGAATAATAAATATGGAAATCACAATCTGTTCATGAATGATTTAATAACCAGAAAGTGAGATAAATTCATAACAAGTGTGTATTTATAATGAATAGTTTGACTGAGTCTCAGAATAAACAGTTTTGGCCAATCCTGCAAACCCTTGGTCATGTGATCCTTACATAAATAATGCCATTCATTTCAGCTGGACTATTCCAGGGTTTGTTTGCATGAATAAGGGTTGCAGAATTGTGCTATTATCCCCAAACTAACCTTTGAATATTTCTATGAACATAAAGGCTTTACATTTGCAACTTTGCAAATAAATTGGTGAATAATTATGAAGTTATTTTAGCTCTTAACAAAAAAAGACTCCTTTCTAAGGTCAAAATGTCAGCACCTCGTGTGCCCTCTGTTCTCTCTTTTATTTGTTCTGGGCATGTGCTAATAAATAAAAGATGGCAAGCACAGCAGACCATCACTGCACAACCACGGTAATTGCTGTAACAATATACCACTTTGGAGAAGTTAACGCCGAGCATTTGCTTCCATGGCCTGTCTACATATCAGTGAGTTCCGGGTTTAAGAAATAAAAGTCAAGAAGCTATTGAGATAATAGACTATGGCTGAATGGCTCACACAGGTAATTTAGTTAAGAGGGCTTTTATCTACCAGGCTTCAAGCAAGGAATTAATATTGAAAATTGTCTATTAACTCTTACACATTTCCACATTATATTTAAAAGATCAAGGGAGACTTGTAAGTGGGAAAGGTGTGTGTGTGTGTGTGTGTGTGTGTGTGTGTGTGTGTGTGTCAATTTTTATGAATGCACCAAGATGCCAATTAGATCTTAGACCTGAAATCTAACAAACTAGATAAGTGTTATAGCCAATATAGAATGGAATCCAATAGGATAAGACCTTTTTATTGAATCCAGGGATCTAGCTTACTAATTTTAACTTTAATTCACCCAGAACCACATTAACAATGCGGTTAACAATCAACAATTCACCACTCAAGTGTAGATACAGCCAAGTCTTGCAAACAATTATCACAGACTAGAGTTGAGACTCCACGGTTATACCAAGGAACAATGCGAATCACCAAGATTTCTCATTACATTTACTGATGATAGAGTCATAGAGTTTAAGGCCAGAAGGGGCCACCTGATTATCTAGTCTGAACCTGTATATCAAAGGCCACCGACACCACCCTGCATCCACACACTAAACCCCACAGCTGAAATGAGACCAAAGGATTACAGCCCACAGGAGATTAGATTATTATGTGCCAGAGGCAGAGAAAAAGAGGGGCTCAATTCTTTAGTCCCTAATACATTTATCACACTTCCAAGGCTATACTTGTCTTCAAGGCACATTTAAAGCACATGGTCCCTGCTGTTTAAATGGATTGGACCAAAAGGGACAAATTTAGAATATGAAAAACAGTTGCTTAAAATTGTTGTTTTAAACCTCTCTTAGGCCAATTTGCTTGGGTTTACAATGGCGAGCATGTATTAGTTAAAATCTAAAACAGGGTTACTTGGTGTCTCGCTAGAAAGTGTAGACGTAATCAAGATAACCTGAAGTTTTTTTATGTTAAAGAACAGAAAGGGAAATACAATCTTTGAAATGAAATCTCATCACTTCATCTTATCCTCTTAACCCTGGGATGTGAGGAGAGTCCTTTCCATGAGACCGGTCCTGGCATTCATCACACTGGGGATTCTGCAGCATTGTCGGTTCAGTCAACTCAGGGTCTCATATGATTGGTGACCTCAGTTTTATATGTCCTGACTTTAGGACTCATTGGAGGGAAGCTCCCTCTTATTTTTATTGGACGTGTGCCAACTGAGTGCTCAGATTTCAGCTCTCAGTTTCTCTGGTGCTTCCATCGGTATCTTGTAGATGGTGATGGGGTATAAAAAATTTCTCCAGTCCTTTTCTTATCGGAGGCTTTTCATGTTTGATCCATTTCAAAGCTTGTATTTCAATATTAGCCCATATTATTAATTGGAAATTTCTCCTTTTTAAGCAATTTCTTTTAATGATCCAAAGGTACATATTGGTTTAAATCTTTCAGCATTCCTTCTTCCTTGTGCCATACAATTCCTATTACTTCTAAAGGGCCACAGTTATTTCCAATGGAAACAAGCATAATGCCTTATAATCTTCCAAACTTGATGGACCTATTTCATACATTCTTTGATTGTACATAAGCATTGCATGTTATATAGAATTTGAAATTGAACGAGAGACGTTATCCACATATAAAGAGATGTAGATCTGACTCACAAAGCAAGAAAACGCGCAGTTTCAAGTTTGGGGTGAAAGACAAACTGATGGGACAAAACAGATTATCTATGATATTTGATTTACAAGGCAAACATATGTATAGTTTATAGTTGGGGGTGAAAATATGGTTTGGATTTTTTGGGGTAACCTTCGATCTCACAGCAGGTTATTTCTAGTTTGCTTAAATTGCATCTTCCCCACTCATCTCTTGACCCACTCGCAAAGTGAAGTGGGACACTTTTTGTAGGAAACTAGGATGTTAACCTTGCCTGGCAACTTTTTGGAGTTCTTTTTAGCTAGTTTGGGAGGAAGGAAGAAATTTTGTCCATATGCAAATTATGAGAGATTCTTGCTTAGGCGATTAACAGTGCCATTTTAGTTTCTATTCTTGGGGAGTGGAACTCCCAACTGTAGCTTATCTGTGTGTCCTTAGACAAAGTGTCTCACCTGATATGAACCATGTTCTTATTGTCTTAACTTCCTAGGTGGAAACTATTTTGGAATAAACTGAGGTGGATAGCTTTTCTAATTTTTGAGGGCCAGGAGGAATTAATGGTTATTAATCATTCAAGGCATATCTGTTCTCTATATCTCTTACAGACTTTAATTAACTAAGTGGGGAAATATACTGCATACTGTAAGGAAAATACAGAGAAAAATCCCAGTTCCAAACCATGTTACATATGTTCTACAGATGTCAAAATTCACCTCTGTTGGTGTAGGGTTGAAAATTACACCTTTCTGTGCCAGCAGGGGCTACTTTACCCAAGGGAGGGTTCACATCCAGGGAGGGCAGGTGGCATTTGCCCCCAGGCTGTCTTTGCCATTAGGTGCTAACCAGGTGAGAAAGATTTTAAATTCTGACTCTGGTTCCTAAGAAGCATTACCTGTAGAGGGACAGTGCTGAATCAGCCTTGGCCATGCCATCTTCCAGCCTCTGCCATCCACTGTTACGTTGGCACTGACTAGCTCTGGAGCAAAGCTTGTAGGTGTCTTTCTCCACTGCAGTCTTCTTCCTGGCATATTCTCCACTCCCATGGGCAGGAGCTAGCATATCTTAAGGCTGAATGAAACCTATTATTTTTGAAATTACATTCTTTCTTACTATGTGAAGCACAGTAAACCAAACCCAGTAATCAAAGTGAATTGTGAGCAGCCTGTTATATTATGAGGTTAACCATCCCCAGGGGTCTAGTGCTAGTATTCTTCACTCACATGTGAGAGACCTGGGTTTGAGTCTTCATCCTGGTCATTTGCTCCCAAGATGGACAAAGTTTGAAAGTGTTTCAGAAACAGCATGCCTGTTTCTGCAGGCTGGCGTGTACAGAGTCCCTCATAATAGAGAAGAGATGGGAATTGGTTATAATTAATATAAAGGGGCTTGTTGATTGAAGCCACTTTAAACAGACTGACCCTGTGGTTCTCCCTGACTCTGTAGCTTCCAGACTCACTAAGGACAGCCTGTCTTGTCTAGTGTCACCACCAGGTGCTGGCCTGGACAAAGCAGTCATGGAAAGGACTGCTGACCCCCTTCAGGGAAAAGAATGCTTTTGTCACTCGGACATGAACCCTCCAGCCAATTAAACATCAGTATTAGAATAATAGTATCATAGAAATATAGGGCTTGAGAAGTCATCAAGTCCAACCCCCTGTTTAGAGACAGAACCAAGTAAACCTAGACCATCCCTGACAGGTGTTTGTCCAACCTGTTCCACAACTTCCCTTGGAAGCCTATTCCAGAGCTTAAGTCTCCTTATAGTTAGAAAGTTTTTTCTAATATCTAAATCTCCCTTCCTGCAGATTAAGCCCATTACTTATTGTCCAACCTTCAGCAGACATGGAGAACCATTGATCATAATCCTCTTTATAACAGCCCTTAACTTACTTGAGGCCACTTTATACAGACTGATATGATTGGAAGGGATTCCCTTCTAGTGGTAAGTGGAAGGAAGGATGGTGACTCTGACATGAGATCTCATTGCTGGGGTGAGTTAAAGTCAGGAAAAAATATAAAAAAAGGAAGTGGCCTGAACTTTCTGTTTAGGGTGCAGGAGGTCACTTTTCTCACTCTCTCCAAAGACACTTAATGACTGCAACTTAATAAGTATCATCCCAGTTGTCAGTCATTATACAGTAAGTCCCACTATTTCAATGGAACTAAAATGATATATTTAAGAGCAGTCTGTATGCAGGATAATAGAAAAATCACAAACAAGCAGCTTGAGGTTTTAAAAACCACCTAAAGGCATTAGCCACATTGCTCTAATGGAAATTAATTGTGTGGTTAAATGTTCTAGTTGACTTGGAACATCTGAACCTGTAAATTTACAGTCAAGATCAGAGAGAAGAAAAGCAATCCTTAGCATTTATAGTAAATGCACTGTATAAATACTAACCCTTCAGTCTTCACAATATATTTACCTTACATGTCATTTATACACATTCACTCACTCCCTCTCTCACACACCTAATTTCAAAAGGAGCTCTATCTTTGGTGATCAGATCTCCTTCACACTACTCAGGCTACTGGCTTTGAGTCAAATGGTAATCTTCCTCTAGTGCACAATTTTCCTTCTTTATCCCATCCCTTTAATTAAATGTCTGTCATGGCTTAACGATTCATCAAAGCCCACAATATATAATAAAGTTATATGTAGCCTATTACCTATACTCCAGATAATAGAATAATCAATTTCTCGTGGCTGTAAAGATTGACATACAGGTTGTGTAACCTTTCCAGGTCATTCAGCCTATTCAATAAAAAAAAAACTGTTTTAAAAAAATAAATTCTGTTCAGTTAAAGGTGCAAATCAAGGTGTTGACTCTGGTCTATAAGGCCTGATATTGGCTGGGGCACTGGCTGTCTATGAAGCCATCCTCCCTCTCTGTGGTATGCCAAGGCAATTGAGGTCAGCTCGAGTGCTTGTGTGAATGGTTCCTTGTCTTCAACACGAGAGAGTTGGTGGCTGAATATTTCAAGGCTGGGTGCCCTTCCACTCTTGTAGTTGCTCCCCAACTGATCCAATATACCCTGTTATTCTGGGCCTCAGGAAACAGTGCTGGGTTTATCATTTTTCTTAGGCTTTTGCCTGCAGGAGTGAGATGATAGGAAGTGGTGGTGCTCAGGGATACGGTGGTTTGTGTAGGGAGAGGATGGTCCTTTTCTTTCCACCCCTGAAAGAAGCATAGTTGTGTCTCTGCTATTCATCCTTTTTTCCCTTTCTGATCTTGACACTGGCCATTTCATTACATTATGTACATGTGACCTGACCTCTCTGGAGGGGGTGTGGCCTTATGAAATCCAAAATAAATAAACCAAATTGATGTTTTTGGACAATACATCTCTCAGTTGGGAGCAAAGAAACATTGAAGATATGGCAACAGTCTGATGACAGTTATATTGAAATGGGATGCGTGTCAACTATTGTGACTGTCCGTGTCTGCACTCTGCTTGGACACATTTTATCAAACAAAATGATTAAAGCATTGAAAGTGAGCTGGCGTTTCCAGCCTTGCGGCCAGCAACACTTTTCACGCGTGTGGAGCTTTTTTCAGATCACTTGTGAAGCGCTAGAAAGGCAGAAAAGCAATAAGGCTGGGAATGTTATCTTGGAAAAGAGATGGGAAGCTGCTTCTTTAGCTGCTGGGAGGACACCTATATCAAAGGGAAGTTATATTTCTTTGGTCAATTTGCAGCTGGCCAGCTGATTGCAGTGTTCTGTCCGAATGAATGGTTGTGGAGAGGGACAATACAGAAAGTAAAAATAGATTCTAATTGATAAAGAATCAACTTGAGCGCTGAATAGATTCACTTGCTAGCTAGAGTTAAAGTAAGAGTTCATCTTTACTGTTGTTTTTGATTGGTTTATGCAGGAACTCAGTGGTATTCAATGGAATTTTAAGGCTACAGTATTGTATATTCACAGTACCCTGTGTTAATTACCACATGGAAACATATCTATGTCTTTTACTAGGGGTCTTGCTAATAATGGCATATGGCCAATGGCAATTTTTGTGTGTACTGAGCAGAGAATGGTGCCAGAATGTTTTTTTTAAAAAGTCTTCAACCATTGGCAAATTCCCCTTCTTTCTTGACTTGGTAGGTATAGAAGCAGAATGCAGACAAGTAAATTCCAGGCTGACGTATCTGAATATCAATGGCTGTGAGGCTGAAGATGGAGTGTCTATTTTCCAGTGTGAGGTAAAAAAAATCTGTTTTCATTTTGTCAGTACAGAACTGTGGCAAAACACGACACACTTTCAAAAGGAGTGGTTTGCTCCATTTTTGCATAGTAGGAAATCGCAGTGCTATTTCCCTCCTCTTGCTAGGTAAAGGTATGACTCTTCCATGTATTCACCCCTCGCTGCTCAAAGCCAAGGTAAATGGCCTTTGCGCAGGGATCTCAACAAGGTTTGTTGAAGAGAATTAATTTGCTTCCCTATTCCACCCAAGGGCAAGTCAGTGGCTTCTCACTAGCTTCCATTCCACTCAACAGAATGGAACATTGACTTCTGTCTCTGCAGGAGTTTCAGCTGTGTACATTTGATTCCATTTAGTCTAACCTGATTTTCCCCCCCTCTTCGGGGCTGATAAGAAAACCCACTTTACAATACACAGAAGCTCCATTCATGTTGCTTCTAGTTCCTGGAGAGACATGTGGATATTAAGTTGCCTTGCTGGGATCTTCTGCACTTGAATGAATTTCACCCTTAATTTTATGGGGCCCAATTTTCAAATCTGTGACTCTAAGGTTAGGTACATAAATCCCCTTCTAGACTCCTAAGTCAACACATCAATGCCTAAATAAGTATTTAGGTGCCTAACATGTAAGCACCCAGGTTTAAAAACAGCTCTGTAGGATTTGACATGACTTCAATATTTGAGCCCACACACTGTGCTCTTATGTTCCACATATCCCATCAATTTCCATAATTTGAACAAAAGTGTAATGCCACGGGATTCTCCTCCCCATCACTCCGCTCATGTAATACAGCAGATACAATCTGAAACAGGAGCAGAACATTCCTTCCAGATGTCCCCTTCTATCTTTGATAGATGGCACTGGGAAACAAATGAGAAGCTTGGTTCCCAGGCTGGCTGCAACAGAATAACTTCCTATTCTGTTTTTATTATGCCTGAATTTTTACTTTCAAACCCACTGGGATTAGGGATGGTAATTTCTTTTAGCACCCTCTCATAGGGATAATTTCTTTGACTGCTGTAGTTGCCAAATGGAGCATCTTTCTCCTTTCGGTGACCAGCTGGAAAGGGGTGGAGTTGGGTGCAGTGACTTGGGACTGTGTACCCCATGGGCTTCAAGACCTCCAGCCACTGTTCTCAAACCATAAAACTCTTAAGGGAAGAGGACATTTCAACAGTTCAGAAATTCTGTCCAATACTTGCTTAACTCCAAAATAAGAAAACTGCTGCCTTATCATCTCTATCCACTAAGTCAGTGGCTATTTGGGTCATGTGGCTATGAAAGATCCAGGGCAGATTTCCTAGTGTGAAGATTGTAATTCAGAAATCTAGCCTATATTTCATTTTGGGTAAACACGTGGGCCCAGAAAAAGGGACTTAAGCATTGTGATGCTCAGTGTCACAAAACCTAACTTTTGGGTGCCTAGAAAAATCACAGGAACAACACTGATCCACAAAGCCTGAGTTAGGTGTCTCGGCTCCTATACAATACATGGGGAGAGATAGGCACCTCAGAATGTGATCCACAAAGCCTGTAAACTAGGTGGGGAGCTGCCTAAGCTAGCCCATGGGAGACACCGATGACAAAGGTGTATGCTAAGCTCCACCCCTCTCTTGGAGTTGAATGCCTAAGTCTAGGCTGCAGGGAGGAACCTGTTTCTGTTTACAATTCACAAACCAGGGAAGATAGGCATTCTGCCAATTAAGTCATGTGCAGGTGTGCTCAGAGGCTGCCCACCATCAATTTTAATTGGGTAACACATTTATGAGCTCCACTCCTAAAACCTCTTGTGATTGGTAGAGCAGAATCACGGTTGCATTTCATCTCAGAAATGCTAGCAAGTGATACTTACACACCTTTACATTACAACCTATACAATGGTTTAGAATAGTACAAGCTACAATGTAAATTATGTGCAATCAAATCAATGGTAGGTTTCCCTCAGGAAGTGCTACAGGCACAATAAGGACTGAGTAAAACTAAAGTGAAGATTACAGAGTTTGGCCTGTTTCATGGATTATTTGGATTATTTTTGTTTGTTTTTACACATTGTAAATAATAGAGAAACAGAACAAGGATAGCTAATAATGTAAAAAATATTGGCATGATATAACTTGATCTGTATAAATTAGGGAAAATAAAATGTAACAAGGATAAGCACAAATGGATGGACAAGTTCTTGTTAGAAATCAAAGAGGAATATTCAATTTGTGGGTTTTTTCATTATGTTTGGCATAAATGCACTTAAGTTGTGTAAAAACAGTATTGTACAGATGGAATCAAAGATGTAATTTTTTCCTCTTTATACAGCACTGGTAAAACTGAATACTGTGTAGAGGCGGTTGGAGAATTTTTTTTCCCCAGAAAATTGTGATGAAAATGGAAAATAAATAAATTTATAAAAATTGTCATTGGATAATTTTGACTTTGTCAAAAAATCAGAAACATTTTCATTTTGGGGCAAAAAGTCAAAATTCAGCAGCAGAAAACCAAAATTGTTTGGCCAAAAATTGCTGAAAACCAATCCTTGATTTTTCCACCCAGAAACCAAGAGCTTTTGTGGAAAAATCAGACACTTTCCTTAAAAAAAATCATTTAGTCAAACAAATTTAAAACAGCTGCAATACTGTGTACAGTTTGAGTTGCTGGAATATAAAATAGAGAGAAACTAGAAAAATGTGGAAAAGGAACTAATGTGTTTGGAGAGAATGGTGTGGGGGAAGCAATGGAGGTGATCAGTGTGCAGGGCAACAGGAGTTATGGATGCCCTAGAAATAAATGAAACAGAAGTTAAGATGCCTTTGGCCTGTCTTGTACTTTGAAGTCCACAATCCCCTACTAGATCAGGCGGAATACAATTCTTTTCAAGCTTTTTTTAAATACAAACTTTAAAGATTGTTGTAATAACGGTGCCCAAAGCCCCACTACTATTGTTTCCTATTAGCCTATCAAACTTACCACAATATTGTAAACATTCTAGGATATCTTAGTGTACGAGCTTGTTTGTGTGACATCAGCTGTTGCGCAGGATTACCTTACGTGTGTAAACATGTCAAGGGAGATGGGAAATAATATTTTGGCATTTGCTGAAAACATGAAGCATGAGACCAACAACCAATGAAGACCAATCAAATGAATCCATTCCAAAGTCCTGGCAAAAACTTCCATTAGCTTTCTTGAGGCTGCTTGGATAAAACTGAGGGCAGAATTTGGACCTTTATCAGAAATCTGTGGAGTAAACTATTATTTGGCAAGATTCAAACTTTGTATCTGTTTCACTTTTAGGGCAAATGCAGAAGCAAAACCAAGTACTCTATTGAAAGGAATAGACTTGAAGATGAGTGCACCTGTTGTTCAGCTACTCAGACAGTTCCGGTGAATGTCTCTCTGCTCTGTGCCAATGGCACAGTGGTGCAGCATGAAGTACCATCTGCAGTGCAGTGCGACTGTTTCTCTCGTAAATGTACATAGTAAACCTTTCCAGAAGCTGCTTCATTTAACCTTTATTTTTAATGGCTAAGGAATTTACCATTCAGATCTCACTTTCTTTCTTTAGACTGCTTTCTTCCAAATGATTCTGACCATTGCACTCATTGTATCAACATACCAAACAATAAATGCAAAGCTTATTTAACAGCATTTTTTGACTGTTTTAACTTGGGCTGCTAGTGTGACCCATACTGTGTCCCTCGTTTCAAGGGATGTCACTCATTTAATATCAAAGTTACCTCTGTTCTACATAAATTTGGTTTCCCCTCACTTTTATCATCACTGAATATTATTTACCTCCAAAGAAAGAAAACGAAATGAAAATATGAACCAGAGGTTACAGAAGGAGTTATTTACACTGAAGAAATGAATCCCATGGTATTTCAAGTTTCCTGACCAAATAATTTATTTGTTTCCCTCATATTGGGTCTTTGCCACACATTGTGTCCCACTTTTAGGCCTCAGCAGCTTGAGAGGTATGATGGGATACCTCAGAGAGAAAGATGATAATGTTCTCAGCAAACTGAAACATAGCTGACTATGACTCAGTCAGCCAAGTATCACTTTGCAACGTTTCTACAAATGAATGCTAAAGCGACTCCTTAGTGCTGGTGGAAGGTGCTGATTGACATCCTTGAAGTTCTCTATTCATTCATAGGCAGTGCAAGCATCCATTACTCCAGAGATGGTCTGATTCTAGTGATGGGATCTTCTGCTCCAATTCCAAATCAATTCACATTGATCCTCTAGATCTGTCTTTGCCCCCACTCCGCCTCCCCAATCCATCACTGGTGTCTCCTATCCACAAGATAATCACAAAGCATTACCCCATAGTAGTCCTTGTTTCCCTAATCAAAAAAGCCCCCAACTTCTGTGTGAGCCAACCATCATATACATTTTTTGTCAAGTCTGCTTGGCTCAAGATCTATTCCCTGAATGGCAAAGCTCTCCTTGTCCTGTCCTCTGTTCACGAATATAGATGCTAGAAGCATATAAATATATACCATGCTAATAATATGCATTATCCACATCACTTCTATCTATTATATATTAGATAGATATGGTGTCGGCCAATTATGGTGTAGTTAATGCATGCCTATATAAATTGTGATACAACATGGCCAGGGAGCAGTGGGAGAGTGGTCTTACTGGGTGGGCATAAAGCCTAGGCTAATTAAGGCGTAGTTCCCTGTAAGGAACCGAATAAAAAAAAAAACAAACCTGTTTCAGGCAGACAGGGTGGAGCAAGAACTGGAGTTTGGAGGTGTGTTGCTGAGAATTGGAAGACCAGAGAATGAGAGACCCTACCCCAGCAGAGCAGGGAGACTCCCTCCCCCAGTGTCAAGGACAGAGGGTAACCCTACGCAAGGGGGAAAGAGGGGCTAGGGCTCAGAGCAAGGAGCAAACCCAGACTCCTCCCCTGTTTCCCTCTACCACCTTCCCAGGCCACTAGCAGGGCCCCAAGAACACAGGCAAGGGGTGGCGTCCTAGCCCCCCGCCAAGAAAAGCACAGGACCCACCATACCAACATCGGCCATTTTGTCAGTGTGTGTGTGTAAACCAGCCTACACCACAATCCTGTTCCCTTATGCTAAGTATCCCATAACTCCTCACATTTGCAGAAGTAAGCATTTGGCATAAGTGGATAGAAAAGCTGTCAAAAATCAAGATACATCCATTCAATATCTTAAATAGCGAAGTCCCTTGCTGGATCAGTACCTGGAATGTTATTATCCAGAACAAAGATAAGGAAGGAACAACAAAACAAGTTAGGGTTGAAGAGGGGTAACTTGTAAAATCATATAAATAATACCAGCTGAAATGTGTAAATGGGGGAGTACACCTTCTGCGTCAGGTGAATATAACATCGCTGCCTAGGGCTGCTCTTAGGAGACTGGTAACATATAGAACCTTTTGCCTGTACCATATTAATAAACCTGACTGAAATTGGTTATTTAGTCTCTTGAGTGTATTTCATTATGAAATAAAGTGTGATTAAGCATTATACGACATATCAGCACTTCTTTGTAAACAAAGCCACTGGCTTTTTCTGCCATCTCTGACACTTGCCCTTGGACCTCTTTCATCTTGCAGAAGTTACCTCCCCAGGATGTCTCCCTGCTTAAACAGTCACATCTCTGAGAAGTAGGAAGTGATGCTGCAATCAGAGCCAGGGCTGAATTGATGTTTTCCCCACTTCTTTGAAGATCTCACCCTCTGCTTCCCCATTCCCTGCCATCTCACACTGCAGCCTATCACCACAAACTCCTTACATTTTTACTGTCCCAGTTTTCTGACTTCCTCTCCTGGACGCTGCTCTCTGTACCTCTTGATTCATCCTCGCTGGGGATTTCAATGGGTGTGCTGATGTTTCCCATGAAATGATAGGCAATACACTAGCCTAAACTCTAGGGCACATGGTCATAATGGTGTGCAGCCACAGGGTCCTGCTAGACTCATGGTTGCTCTTGGATACCCAAATAGCAAGTCATCAAAATCACCTTCTTTCATCTTTGGCTAGCAACAAGACATTGTCCTTTCCTCTCAGAAGAAGACTAGGCCCCAGTGATCCATGCATTCAGCACCTCCAAGTTGGTTTTACTGCAAAGCACTATCTGGGGCTGAAGGTAAAGATTTGTGGAGAAGTTATAACTTGTCCAACACATGGCAGCATATCTCCTAAGATCACATGTAATACCAGTGCTTTGCAGTCTGCACTGGCTTCCCGTTCATTAATCGATCCATTTCAAGGTACCAGTATGGCCCTTTTAGGTTCTTAATGGGCCTAGCTTCCACCATATCATAGCACAGGAGCCATGACTGAACAACGCATGACTGATTACAGAGCCCAGGGCCTAACTGACTGGCCTGTTCAGCTGAGAGTCATAAACTCTGGAACACCAGACTGCCAGGAACTGGGATTAGTCCAAATCTTCTCACGTTCAGAGTGAAATCCATGACTCCTGATTTCCCAGATAGTGGAATGGACGAAGGAGCGTGGAACGTTAGGAGGCCAAGAATCTGCCTGACTGAGAATTTACAGCTGTGTCAGCATCTGTACAGGTGCCATGCAGCTCCAATTGACAGAGGCCACCCATTTCAGTACAATACAAAGTACTCATTTTATAGCAAATCTTTTTCAGCCAAGCTCCCTCAGCCCATCTCTCTAGTTTTGTTGTTCAATTGTGGTGGTATAGCCATCAGCCCACTGCCTGCAACAAACAATTACATTTTAAAAGGTCATGAGAAAATACTATGCTGCCATTAAACTGGGAGGATAATGCATCAGAACACTCACCTTGAAATAAACCCCCATGGTCCTATCTAATAAATAGCTCTCAGCTCAAACGTCTCACCTGTAAAAAAACAAAACAGTCAAGTCAAAAAAAAATGGACATTTCAGGTGTGAAGAGAAGTGGGTCCAAATGCAAGCTGGATGTCAGTCACCATGTTCTCTACATAGGTTGCATTTGGACTGTGGGATCTAGCAAAGTATCCATGTTAGAAATGGGCTAGCCGTGTGGTTGCGCCACACAAGATGCGATTAAGATTAATTTTGAACAGTCGGGGAGAGTGTCTTAGTGGCTTCTTCTTCCCAACCTCTGAAAATCAGTGTCCTGGTGGTCCTTTTCTCACTTCTCCCTTCCATGTAGTTGGACAACTTTCCCCATGACTATAAGGGAATAGAACCTGCTGCTAGGAAATGTCCCAGCAGCTCCATGTCTTTCCTTCCCTACATGGTCAAGTGGGGAGTGTCCCAGAGGTACCTCTTCCCTATCCTACATTTTAGAGCACAGAGAATGTCTACACTGCAATCAAAGACCCTGCAGCCTGGCCCAGCTGACTCTGGCTCTCAGGGGCTATAAAATTGCAATGTAGATGTTTGGGCTCGGGCTGGAGCTCAGGCTATGAAACCCAAGAGGTGGGTAGAGCTCACAGTTCAGGCTCCAGCCCAAACCTGAATGTCTACACTGTTCAGCCCTGCAAGCCTAAATCAGCTGATCCGGGCTCCGAGTCTCAGTGCTGTATGTTTTCTGTTGCAGTGTAGACATACCCATAGTGTCCCAGCAACTCATTGCCACCCTCAAAGTAGGGTGACCAGATGTCCCAATTTTATAGGGACAGTTCCAATATTTGGTGTTGTTTTTTTTTTTTTATATGGGTTCCTATTACCCCCCACCCCCTGTCCTGATTTTTCACATTTGCTATCTGGTCACCCTACCTCAAAGAGAGATAAAACGTGTCACAGGTAGAAGGCCTGGGTTGGCCTTTGTCCTGTGCATTAATGTGTCTAGGGTTGCCAGGTGTCCGGTTTTCGAGCGGCGCGTCCGGTGAAAAGGGACCCTGGCGGCTCCAGTCAGCACTACTGACCCAGCCGTTAAAAGTCCAGTTGTTGGTGCTGCGGGTCTAAGGCAGACTAGTCTCTACCTGTCTTGGCACTGTGCTGCACCCCGGAAGCAGCCAGCAGGTCCGGCTCCTAGGTGGGGGAGCCATGGGGTTCTGCACGCTGCCCCTGCCCCGAGCACCGGCTCCACAGTCCCATTGGCCTGTGTGGTGCCAGGACAGGCAGGGAGCTTCCTTAGCTCCACTGTGCCACTGACTGGGAGCTGCCTGAGGTAAGCCTGCGCCCCAACCCCCTGCCCCAGCCCGGAACCCCCCCAAACCCCTCATCCCAGGCCCCACCCCAGAGCTCACGCCCAGAGCCCTCACCGCTCCTGTGCCCCCAGCCCCCTCCCACACCCTGAACTCCTCATCCCTGGCCCCAGCCCAGAGCCCGCACCCCCCCTAGCCCAGAGCCCATACCCCCTCCTGCACTTCAATCCCTTGCCTCAGCCTGCAGCCCCTTCCCACACACAGTTTCTTCCTGACTTTACTGAGCACATGATAGTAGCCTGATAGCCTAAAAGCTGTTTGCTGTGAAGGCACTTGAGTTGAGTCACCAAGAAATTGTCTCCCTGTTGCATTAGCCACTGAAGCTGATTATACAAATGTTTTCAACTCTCATGTGGAGTGGTTATTATAGGTTTTATTTTGTTGTTTTTTGGGATGGGATTTATACACAAGGTGCTTTAGCTAGGCAGCTGCCCCTCTGTCATGCTGGAGGAGTGGCCAGGCCAAATTTGAGTAGTGTTGTGGCCCCACCACTCCAGGTCGCAATACTACTGACTCAAATTTGGCCCAGCTGCCCCTCTGATGTGAATCCAGGCAGTGTTTGGGATTCAGGAGGCATTGGTGGAAGTGGTGATGTCATCTGGCTCCCTCTCTCTAGTTCAGACTGGTCAGGACATCTGTCAGGCTTGGGGTGAAGAAGGTCGTGGGTCCCAGGAGACAGTGCGGGCCTCAGCCATGATAGTGATGCTCATTCCAACAGCCAATTTTTCTCCCCAAATCTCTTTAAGGACCCCAAAAGGCAGTGATGGGCAGAATAGCCCATCCCCTCATTTTGTCCACCATCTGGGCTCAATATCCAACATACCAATTTTGGTTCATTGATTTTCAGTCTCTCACCGTTCTCATGTATCAGGAATGATTTTAACAGTGCTTAAGCTATAGCAATAGGCTCATTGTTTGGACTAATTCAGTCTGTGGGTCTCCCTTAAGAATTGCAAATCTTGATTAGATTGTAACTGTAATTTTTGTACACTTTTTAGATGTTAAAGCTAAGAACTTACAACTTGCTTCATTTGTAGCTAAAACAAATCTCAAAACTGCTGCTCTTCTATGTTTATAAAATGTTTAAAAACAAACCAGCTCTTATCACTTCTTTGGCTACACATCCAAAATGGATAAAGATGGAAAAAAAAAACTTCCCAGCCCTCTTTTGCCACTTACGCAGTTAAAGCTGTACATTTACACAAACCGTGACAATTGTTTGCGTTAGTGGTTAAATTTGCTTATCTGGAGAAAAAAAAAATTAGCTCTGATGTAATTTTTAACCAAATGTGTTGCGTCCTTCTACGAAGCAAAAATAAGATGTTCTTTTGGAACCATTCAGGAGACATTTCCAACACCCAAAGGCAGTAAAAATTCACAGGCATTTTTAGTCTATCACAGATCTTCCACACCTGTTTTGCCACTAACATTTGTGAGCCACCATGACCATCATGGCAACGTAGCTGAACCTGGCAAACTAATCTGCAACACTAACACTGTGCTGTCTCACATGCAAACAACAACAAAAATCCTTGACATCAAAAACAAAACTGGAGAAAAAAATTGTGAAAGACACAAAAGAACTACGAAAAATATTTCAAAAACAAAACAATATAAAAATTGGGCAAAAATAAAACAATAAAAAAAAAAAACCCTCACAGTTTGGTGTTGTAGGAACCGTTGATTCTAGTGGTTTGAGATTCAGTTCACAGTTAATGCAGTAGCAGCCATGAATTAAGCTGGCATTTTGTTAACAAGAGGGTTACCCAAGATGTTATTTCAGTAAAAGTCTGCTTTAGCACTTTAACTTCAATAATTTAAAACACTTAATTTGAACAGCTTTTGCTTTTTCTTAAAAATACTTTAATTAAACATTCAAAATTATTGCCAATTACAGAAACTATAAACCTCAAAATACAATTAAAAAAGCATTTATTTAAAGATTTTTTAAAAATGTACTTTAAAACAATTGTTAACCCTCTCTGATTTTTAAAAAAGCAAAAACAGTAAGGGTTTGCTTTGCATGCTTCTCTTAAACAAGCTCAATACATCTAAGATTTGAAAATAATTGTTTGTTTGCCAAGGGCCAAACTCTATATATGTATTTAACCCTTTAGGGTCCACATTGGGCACTAAAAATTTTGTATTAATTTAGATGTAATATATACGCTAAAGCTGTTAACATACTCAGTCACTGTTCAATATTAAACAGTGTTGAACAAGGTCTGGAGTATACAGAGACGTTAGTCTGCTTAATACCATGGCAAACACCATGGGCAGTGGGTATAGTAGGCCACGGGAGGCTAAACCTCCCTAAACAGCCAGGCCTTGGCCCAGCCCCGAGGCCCCACTCCGGCATCACACTCTTTCCCCATGGCCCCGCCCACACTGGTCCTCTTCCTGCCCTTGCTCAGTCTCTCCCCTGAAACCAACAGGGGCTAGGCCGGGCAGGCCAGGGCAGCTGGGGCCAGCCGGGACGGGTCAGCCAGTGGCCTGGGGCAGGCGGCAGGCTGGGACTCAGGGCAGCTGGGGTGGGGCTCGTCTAGCACGGTGGGGGACTTTAGGGTCCAGCAGGGGCGGGGGCAGATGGGATGGGGTCAGGGTCTAGCCTCCCCGAATGGGGGGGTTCACATGCCACTTATGGCAAACATACTATAAAATTAATGCCAACGTTTAGGAATGTATTGATTGAAACACACAAAAGGAAGACAAAAAAAAAAAAAAAAAAAAAGAGTCAAGAGCATTGAAACTGATTGTTTGTTTTGCATAAACAATCAAAACATATCAAAGTCCCTTTCTGTACACTGTGAACATTGATTAAAGTCTCTGATTCAGTCAAACAATCTTTCCTGGTGGAGAAGAAAGGGTTAGTTCTGTTGGTCAATTCTGCATCAGTAATGATACAGACAAAAGACTTTAGACAAAAGACAGACAGAAGGGATTTTGGGCTGGCAGGTCAGCCACGACAGCTGCTGCTTTGGACTCTAGCTCACCTCCTCAGTCAGGGACATCATCTGGTTGGTCTGGTCAGGTCCCTGTCTTTCACTGGTCCTTCTCAGGCTGGACAGAGGTGGATGGGCCATCTCATCTGACCATGCTGGATCACAGCAACACAGTTGATTTCAGGATCAGGTGAAAGGCAGAGAAAGAGAAAGGACAAGAGGAAGATGGTGGGGGGCAGGAAGGAGCACATGAGGGAGGGGACGACAGAGCAGGATCTCATATGTATCATGCAGCGATGATGGTTAAGCATCTTCACTGGAGTATCAAGGCCTCATGTTATGACAACAAATCCTTCTGATGCAACTGCAGTGAAGGTGAATGTTAAAGTTCTCCCCCTCAAAGACTCTTGTTAAGGGCCCCATACAGGTGAGGGGGTGGAATAATATAGCCTCTCATTATTTTGTCCAGCAGTTGGGCTTAATTTTTGACACACCAATATTGGGTTCCTTGATTTCCAGTCCGCTGCTCCTCTTGTTTACCAATCATAATTTTAACACAGTCCTGGGGTGGTATCAGTAGACCCTTTCTGTTTAAATTAATTCAATTTTTCTGTTTTCCTTCTCACATCTTAAACAGTTGTATGCAACAGATTATTGTGAAAATTCATGAACTTTTATTCATTTTTCACCAGTTGAATTTACAATTAGGGTAAATTTGTAGGCCCAGTTATCACAACAGGTGACACGACCAAATCTACTATCTAGGCCTATTGTCTGGGAGGGGTGGTGGTGGTGTGGGGGGAATTGAATTGCATGCTCAGGTTTGACTGAGGGGTTTGCATCTTGGTATATTTGCTTGTCAACTATAGAAAAAAAGACTATATTGCGAGGAAATGCTGCCAATAGATCAAAAAGAGTTTTCAGTCTGAAAATGCTGATTCAACAAAATTTAAACGTTTTTCAGGATTGTATCAAATTTGTCCAAATTTTTGTGAGACATTATCAAGATGCGTCATTTCAGTAAAGTCAAAACATTTAATTTTGATTACTGCTTTGATTTAGATAGTATACATTTTGATAAGATTGAAACGGAATATTTTGTTTTGTGAAAAAAATCAGAGCTTTTGACTTTTCATTTTGATTAAGGATAAAACCAGATTTCAAAGTCTTGGAATTTCCTACGAGACAGAAATTCTGAATTTTGACCCACTCTAGCAGCTGTTCCCAGGGCCAGCAAAACCCCTGAAGGATGTCTGAAATCTAGCAAAGGCTGGGGTCGGTTTCTCTCTTGCCAGGGACTTGTTTTCCAGTAGAAAGCTGCTGGAGAGGATGCAGAAGGGCACTGGTGGTCAGTGATCCGGCCATTGTGGGAGGCTAGCCCCCCAGCCCCTTCCCCCCTCCTTTCCATTTCTGCCCCCCTCCCCTGCAGGAGTCCAAAACTCCCAGCGCCGGGTGGCAAAGCTCCAGTCCCAGAGCTCTGGGCAGCCGGGCAGCATGGCTGCAGCACCCCCAGTTCCGATGCACCAGGCGGCGCGGTCTGAGCACCAAATGGGCAGCGAGGCCCCAGCAGCAGCCACCCCAGTCCCTGCTGGGAGGCAGGCCAGCCCACCCCCAGCCTGGACCAGGGCAGAGCGCTGGAAGGAAATTACAGGAGGGGGCCTGGCTTGGGCCAGAGCGTGGGCAGGGCCACGCCAGTCTGTTTGGGGAGGCACAGCCTCTTACTGCCTACGATACCTGCCGCCCATGCAGAAGGGTCAAGAAAATTCTCAAGATTATTCTTGGAGAGCCTCCAGCTCATTATCCTTGGAGGTGGGAGGTATTTTGGAGACAAAGAGTGGATAGGAGACATGACATCCCAACCCTCTGCTCTGGTGGCAATACATAACTCTTACGCCCCTGCACGGCCAAGAGGGCGAGGCTGGATGGAAACAGGAGGGGCGCTCTCACCTCACCAGCTCATGGGAAGAGGAGTCTCTTAGGCAGTGGTTCTGAACCTGCGGCCCAATCAGCACACAGCTGAAGCCCATGTGAGATCCTCAGAGCCATACAGGTAGTATATATATTGTGTGGATGTGGCCCACATAACACATAGAGAGATGCATATGCAGCCCAAAATGGTAAATAGGGTGAGAACCACTGCTCTAAGGCAATGCTGTTAACCAACCAAGAAGGGGTATGCCCTGCTCTCAGCTGAGGAGAGGGAGCTGCATTCCCCTTATGGCCCTGGTGAGGAGCCAGGCTCTTTGCCCCACTCCTGGGCTCACCTTTAGGTTGAAGGTGAATAGCATATCCCCTCTCTTCTTGTCACTGGCTGAGCCATGAGGAGGAGACATTGTTTCTCCTGCCCTATGTTTGCCGGGTGGTTCAAGGAATACTGGCAGACTCTCTTTCGTCCATCTCCATTACTTCTGACAAAGGGGTCTGAAGGTACTACAGTCTGCCTCTGCATGAAAGTCCTGTCAGGGAGAGGAACCAGTTCTGAATTATTGTCAGCACTAGGCCTTTGATTCAATGATGATTTCTTTCCATCCACCCACTCCCCCCATGCTCCATGTTGCCATTGTTCCTAGTGACGCTGACTCCTTGTGGTGGTGAATATGGGTCACCAAGATCATCAGCTGCACTGATCTAGATATGAGGGGCTCTGGATGCACAGGGGTTGGGCAGATGGGGGAGCAGCTCCCTGTACAGGGATCCCTCCCCCTGCAGCTGAGGAGCAATGGATGCAGGAAGCAGGACAGGGGACTTTGCAGAGCTTCCTGCAGCCAGGGGAGAAATCTGGGGGTGGGTCTGACCCAACCCCAAATGCTGTGCAGGGGAAGAGGAAGTCCCGTCCTCCCCAGCCCAGCCGGGACTAGCAGCTGAGCTTGGTGCAGGGTAGGAGTCATCGGCCGGGTCTTCCCCAGTCCCGCCTCCTGCCCCACAATGTCAACATTTCTAATTGTGCATATTGTTTGCAAGGCTTGTTATTTATTTTAAGTAACAACTTTTTAAATGTGCCTCCTAGTCACCTATTCAGAACTTACCCCACAACTTCAGCAGAGACCAGAGGTGGATTGGTGAACTTGCCATGTTTGAGAAGATAGATTACAGGAACATTAAATGGATTTGGGGAGGAGTTTTATATAACTCCTTAATAATTAAAAGCACGTAATCTCTCAGTCAACTTTTACAGACTTCTAAGCACCATTCCTCTCCAGCAGGTGAAACACAATCTGGTCTAATGGCATTATTTGTCACTGCTCTGTGTTATCAGCTAACACCATATCCAGGTACCTAGGGAAAGACAAGGACACTTAGATAAGCCTTTTGCAAAGTCTATAAAAGATTTTATTTCTCCATCTAACTCAGCTGACTATTTTTTACCATCATATTGCAACAATATACATATAAGAACTTTCCCTATCTAATGGTTATCTTGCCTATCCTAGCTTATTTGTAATGGGCCCATCGCTACTGTGTCTTGGAGCCGGTAATTTGAAAGCATGCAGGCAGACTCCTGTGCTGACACAGATCCATCGTTGGATCTGGTTCTAGGTTCCCATATATGCCTCATAATTAATGGACAGATCTTTTCTTTATAGGTCTTAATGTCTAATTGACATAAGGTACAATATCGATAAAAATAAACAATAGTGCAAAGAAATACACTATAACCCCCCACTCAATAAAATATCCTAGTGCAAGGCACTCACTCTAGCAGTTTACTATTTATTAGGTGGGTTTAAAAAGGTCGATCAAGAGAAAGCAGAAGTTCAAGATCCTGCTTCACTTGGAGTACTCCCTGATCTCCCAGGACTAGTAAACTTTACAACCTCAACTCTCCAGTACTCTGCGCCTTACATAACTGTTCATACCTGGCCCAAGTCACATAAAATGCTATCTTTCTGATGTGGTAAGATTTTTACACCCTCCTTGTACAGGTGGAAGCGGTTACACAACACGAAGAGCAACTAAGAAACAGGCCCTTTGTGTGGCTGTGTTTGTAGGATTAGACCCAACAGGCTTAGCAAACAATTATAGTGGAGTAGTTGTGACAATGAAAAGGATTTTCATGTAATTTAATTGTATTATGTATAAGTAGTAGTAGTAGTATTACCGTAGCACCTAGGAGTTCCAGTCACGGACCAGGATCCCATTGGCTGGGCGCGGGACAAACAGAACAAAAAAAAAAAGAGAGGGTCCCTGTCCCTAAAGGGCTTACAAAGCAATTTGAAGCACCTCTCCCCTGTTCATGGGATCCAATGATTCTTGCATTTGCTGTAACCTGAAAGTTATGTCCTTTATTTCCTTAACATTCCTGCCCCAGGATATAACTGAAAGACATTCAGTTTTTGAACAGTTTATCAGAATACATTTTGCAGCAATCTTACATTAAGATTTGTATGGTGTTTTGCTTCCACTGATTCCCCCTGGCAGGACAACCAGGAAGTATTCAATCCTGGCACTCTAAATGAGAGATTAAATAGAGACGGTCAAAAAAATTGTATGAATTTGAAATTTGTTGACAAAATCTGTCCGTTTTTTTCTACCAGTTCTCAATGAATGGTATTGCTTTGCACTTCTCATCCAAGTATCTCAAAGCACTTTGCGAACATTAATGGATTAAGCATCACAACATGCATGTGAGGAACACTAGGAGTTACTATCCCCCATTAGACAGATGGGTAAGTGGAGTTGAAGAGAAGATAAATGACTTGCCCAAGGCCACAAAATAATCTACAACACAGTCAGGAATGAAACTCAGCAGTCCTGAATCCCAGTCATTTGCTCTAACCATTAGATGACAGATCGGACTGTGCTTTCAGTCACACCCCAGTAAATCAGGAGTCACTCTATAAAATCAAGAGAGTTACACCAGTGTAAGAGAGAGCAGTATCAGGCCACCATGTCTAACATTGACTATAAATTAGCCAAGATGAACAAATCTTGGGATGATTTCTTAGGCACTGTTTTTAGTCTTATTTCCTTCAGTCCAGATGAAGCATATCCTGCTATTTCATGATGTAGAAAGTGCTAGATGCTGTGTTAGGACTAGGGCAGCAATCAGACTTAAACTGGTCAGAGGTCAAACTGAGGTGAGCATCTTTGTGCATGCAGCACACAGGTGTACTGCTTAGAAGGAACACACACACCATTACCAGTCACACCAATCCTTTCCCAGTGAAGGAATAATATGGAAATTTCTGTGATGTTAATACTCAGTGGGTGGATTCTCTACTGTTCTATCCCTGCTCCTAAACCCATCAGAGGAAGGAAATGTCTGTATAATATATTATATTATTGCAAGCAGTGCTAAACTAGCTGGTTATTTAATTCACGCTGTAGAAACTTTCTAGTCAAAGCTCATTTTTGCTCCTACAGCTGTTCCTCTCCCTACAGCCTAAAATCTCTCACTGCCACTTCTTCTCCCCAAGGGGAATAGGAAGAGGAAGACCTGGGACTCCAGGGGGAACAATGACTTTCCCCTGGCTTTTCACTATGAGATAAAATTCCTCTCTCAAGGAAAACCTAAGTCAACAATGACTTGTCTCCCTGAAACATTGCTTCAGCCCCAGGGTTGAAGGCTAAGCAGAACCCATTGCCTGGTCTGATTATACAGTTGATTACAAGATAATCCCTTGAATATTTCATGCAGGAACGAGTGTGCAATGTCCGGGCAGTGCAGTAACATGAGCAGCTGAGATGCAGCCTTATAAAAAAATGTCCCCACTTACCTTCCGCCAGGTAGCACAGCAGAGTGTTGCAGACACAAACTGAACTGTTGGCAGGAGAAAGAAACCAGGAACATCTAATCCTTGCAGCAATGTCTTTTTGAGACAGAGCTGAATATGATCTAAAGCTCTGGCTTTGGGTTTATTTTCCCTCCTCTTGCCATCCAGGGAGTTGTTAGGAATGACTATGCCAGGCTGTTGTTGATCCTTTATGAATCAGGAGAGAAAGATGCTGGAATTTCAGCAAAGAGGTGCCATGGCCTCTCAGGTTGTGGGTGGTTGTTTCCCTTCCCTCTGTACTGGTGATTACTGAAACAGAAGGTCTGGCTAATTAGCTCCAGTGTGTAGTTTGCTTAAAGCAGGCTCAAGCTGCGATGGAAATAGCTGCTAGTGCTGTTCACCAATTAAGCTAGTACAGAACCAGGAGCAGATTATACACACTATCAACATAGCCACAGCTTCTTAGTACTGTTGCAACTTCCAGCCAAAGTCCTCACTGAAATATGGAAGCACAAGCACACGGTAAGTTTACCCTCTGCTTCATAGTTAATTGTCTGTGAGACAAAGTAATTGAGTGGGAGGAGGGCAAGGAATATCTTGTATGGCCTCCAGCTGTTTTCCTTTAGTGCATTTTATTTTCAGGGGCCAATAACTCTGGCCCATAAAAAAAATGTCTTCTTGGATTTATAAGCAGGACTTGGTTTCTAATAGTAGTCTCAAAAATAAGTCACTGGACAGTTTGTATGACCTGCATGTGAAAGCAAGTCACAGGCAGTGAGTAATACTGGATTTTTGCTCTTTTCTTCTGTGGTTCCCTTACTACAGATATAATTGAGAGGGAGAACAGTATCCTTTTCAGAGGAGTATTAAGATGTAATAAACTCTCAGTTCCCATATGTACAAAACAAGTCCCCTCGGTGTATAAAACATGCAAAGTTTGAATCCCTAATGTATAAGATTAGGCTTATGCTTATTGTTAATATTGTTGCACTATTACCTTTGTTTGTATAGTTAAAAATTCCACAGTTGTTTGTAGTATAGCTCATTGATTTCAGGGGTTTATATCTTTACTCTGAGCTTTGGGACTCAGCATACTGTACGAGAGAGATGTAGTATTATTATTAGGGCTGTCAAGCAATTAAAAAAATTAATCACAATTAACCACGCAATTAAAGAAATGAATTATGATTAATCGCACTGTTAAGCAATAATAGAATACCATTTATTTAAATATTTTTGGATGTTATCTACATTTTCAAATATATTGATTTCAATTACAACACAGAATACAAAGTGTACAGTGATCACTTTATATTTATTTTTTATTACAAATATTTGCACTGTAAAAAACAAAAGAAATATTATTTTTCAATTCACCTAATACAAGTACTGTAGTGCAATCTCTTTATCATGAAAGTTGAACTTACAAATGTAGAATTATGTACAAAAAATGCATTCAAAAATAAAACAATGTAAAACTTTAGAGCCTACAAGTCCACTCAGTCCTATTTCTTGTTCAACCAATTGCTCAGACAAACAAGTTTGTTTACATTTGCAGGAGATAATGCTGCTTGCTGCTTGTTCACAATGTCATCTGAAAGTGAAAACAGGAGTTCTCATGGCACTGTTGTAGCCGGCGTTGCAAGATATTTACACGCCAGATGCGCTAAAGATTCATATGTCCCTTCATGCTTCATCCACCATTCCAGAGGACATTCATCCGTGCTGATGACAGGTTCTGCTTGATAACAATCCAAAGCAGTGTGGACCAACACATGTTCATTTTCATTATCTGAGTCAGATGCCACCAGCAGAAGGCTGACTTTCTTTTTTGGTGGTTCGGATTCTGTAGTTTTGTGCATCGGAGTGTCACTCTTTTAAGGCCTACGCTAACCCCCCAATTCGAACTAAGGTACGCAACTTCAGCTACGTGAATAACGTAGCTGAAGTCGATGTACCTTAGTTCGAACTTACCGCGGTCCAGACGTGGCAGGCAGGCTTCCCTGTCGACTCCGCGTACTCCTCGTGCCGAGCAGGATTACCGGAGTCGATGGGGAGAACTTCGGGGTTCAATTTATCGCGTCCAGACAAGACGCGATAAATCGAACCCAGAAGTTTGATTGCCTGCCGCCGAACCAGCGCGTAAGTATAGACAAGCCCTAAGACTTCTGAAAGCATACTCCACACCTCATCCCTCTCAGATTTTGGAAGGCATTTCAGATTCTTAAACCTTGGGTCAAGTGCTGTAGCTATCTTTAGAAATCTCACATTGGTACCTTCTTTGCGTTTTGTCAAATCTGCAGTGAAAGTGTTCTTAAAATGAACCACATGTGCTGAGTCATCATCCAAGACTATTATAACATGAAATATATGGCAGAATGCGGGTAAAACGGAGCCAAGGAGTTCAGTCACAAAATGAATTAATGCATTATTTTTTTAACGAGCGTCATCAGTAATGGAAGCATGTCCTCTGGAATGGTGGCTGAAGCATGAAAGGGAATACAAATGTTTAGCATTTCTGGCATGTAAATACCTTTCAATGACGGCTACAAAAGTCCCATGCGAACACCTGTTCTCGCTTTCAGGCCATTGTAAATAAGAAGCAGGCAGCAGTACAGTATCTCCCGTAAATGTAAACAAATTTGTTTGTCTTAGTGATTGGCTGAACAAGAAGTAGGACTGAGTGGACTTGTAGGCTCTTAAATTTTACATTGTTTTGTTTTTGACTGCAGTTATGTAACAAAAAAAATCTACATATGTAAGTTACACTTTCACAACAGAGATTGCACTACAGTACTTGTATGAGGCAAATAGAAAAATACTATTTCTTTTGTTTATAATTTTTAAAGTGCAAATATTTGTAATAAAAATCATATAAAGTGAGCAGTGTAGACTCTTGTATTCTGTGTTGTAACTGAAATCAATATAGATGAAAATGTAGAAAAACATCCAAAAATATGTAATGAATTTCAATTGGTATTCCATTGTTTAACAGTGTGATTAAAACTGCGATTAATCGTGATTAATTTTTTTGAGTTAATCGTGTGAGTTAACTGCGACTGACAGCCCTAATTATTATGCCACCCCAACTAGCCCCGCCCTCTGCAAAATTATTATTCTTGTAACATGCTTCATATCACAGTCCATGTTGTGAAGTAGTCCTTAAAATTCTGGGCCTGACTCTGATCTTGTTAACATCAGTTTTATACCAGTTTTATACCATCGTTACCCCCATTGTTTTCAATAGAAAAAATATTCCCTATTTACATCAGGGTAAATGAAAATAAGGCCTTTCAGATGGCTTTTGGGGGCTGGGATGGAGAGAGGTCAGTATAAGAAAGGTAAATCACACACACTCTTTATATACTATGTGGATGGCTTGGTGTGATGTTATCTAATTAAAATATAACCATATAGATCATTGTTGCAACCACTGTTATATATTTGCAGCAAATCTTGTACAAATGTTGTCTAGGGAGGCGTCTATGAAAAGGTTATGATTTGCTGGTTATGATTATGGAATCTGTATGCATGTATCATTTTTATATTTGAAGTTACGAGTATTGGCTTTATACTTGTATTTCAAATGTTTGCTCCTGGGATCCCGCCCACAAGGTAGCTAGCCAGCACATCTTGAAGGGACTATTCAAATTAAGTGGCGCATCAAGAAACACTTGGTTGACAATGGACCATGGGAGACGCCCTTCAACAGTGAATGGACCGTCATGTAAACGTGCTGTCTGGAGTGTAGGTAATGGCTTCCTGCAATGACTGAGCGAAATTGGGCATGAACATGTGACTCACCCATGTACCTCCAAACACCATCTTGTTGCTGTAATTTTCCACAGTAAGAACAATGGGATGCCCTCCACATGCCAAAAACTATAAAAGACCTTGGAAACACATCCATTTTGTCTTCAGTCCTGCTTCTTACCTGTGGAAGAACTTTGCTACAAACTGAAGCTCTGAACAAAGGACTGAATGACCCATCCAAGCTGTGGATGTACTCCAGAGACTTGACTTAAGCCAGGTGTTTATTCCATCACTGCTACAAGCATGAACCAAAAAATTTGCAACTAGTGTATGTATTTGATTCTTTTAACCAATTTTAACTCTCACCTTTCTTTCTTTTTATGAATAAGCCTTTAGATTTTAGATACTAAAAGATTGGCATCCGCGTGATTTTTTGGTAAGTTCTAAGTCAGGGATAGGCAACCTTTGGCCCGTGGCCCACCAGGGTAAGCCCCCGGGTGGGCCAGGCTGGTTTGTTTACCTGCACATCCCCAGGTTTGGCCGATCGCGGCTCCCACTGGCCGTGGTTTGCTGCTCCAGGCCAATGGGGGTTGCGGGAAGTCGCGGCCAGCACATCCCTCGGCCCGCACCGCTTCCCGCAGCCCCCATTGGCCTGGAGCAGCAAACCACGGCCAGTGGGAGCTGCAATTGGCCGAACCGGCGGACGCGGCACGTAAACAAACTGGCCTGGCCCGCCAGGGGGCTTACCCTGGCGGATCGCGGGCCAAAGGTTGCCTATCGCTGTTCTAAGTTATATATTGACCTGGGTGTGTGGCTGGTCCTTTGGGATCAGAAGAATCTTTCATTTGATGAGACTGGTTGTAAAAAACCACTCATCTCTGAATCCAGTGTTTTTGGTGGTGATATATAAGAACTGGAAAGTCTGAGAAAACTCTCTTTTTATATTTTATTAGCCAGTGTGGTAAAACAAAAGTTTACTTTTGTTACTGGTTTGGTATATCCGATGGGGGATTAGCCACCAGTCTTAGGGTGTATCTGCCCTATTTCTCAGCAGTTCATCCTGAATTTGGCATCCTCAGTTGTGACCCACTGAGGCACGGTTACAGTAGCGTAGTCGGCAGGGTCCACAGAACCAGGTCAATTAAGCTTTGGATCAGAACCCCACACTATTAAAATTTGAATGTTGATATTAAGTTTTAAAGGTTAAAGATCAGTGACCATGAGCCAGGTGGCATCAGCAGAAGCAATGAAGCTGCAAGCCCTGAGAGAGAGCCTGTGTCTTGAACAAAGACTGGCAGAACTTAGAATGCTAGAGAAGCAAGCCTTGGCCCAGCTGGAAAAAGAAGCCCATGCAAGGCATATGGAACAGCTTGCTGCTGAGGAGAGGGTTCGGCAGATGCAACAAGAAACTGCTAGACTTGAGCAATGGAAGAATGGCAGAAACTGTATCATCTTGAAAGTCCAGTTTATAACAATGTTGGTATGTTGTATGACTCTGAGCAGTTGCCTGTGTTTAACCAGTTTTGCTATGGCCAGGGAGAGGGTGACTCTAACCTGGGGAAGGTGGAAAATAGCTGTTTGTCTGTGCAAAAAAGCAGTTTATGTGTAAATGAATTTTCTGAATGTCTGTCTAGTATCTCAGAAGTGAATCTGGAATTAGATAAAGCACAGAGAAAACTCATTGGTCAGGAAAATGTTTCTCTAGAACAGATTGAAGTTGATGGTCAAATTGAAGCCCTAACTGACCAAGAAAAGGGTAATTTTTTTTTTTTTATGAATGATGGATTGTTGGCAAGTAAAATTTGTGAAAGTCATCCTGAAAAAGGGAGAAGCGATTTTCTTAAAGTAGCTCAGTGTAATGAGACTCTGTTTGTGGAGAATAGCAGTTCATCTGTTGGGAGGGGCAACTTGCCTGTTACAGAAGCTGTATCACATTCCAGGTATGTGTCTGAAATCAGCCCTGGGTGCTGGGACAAAGGAAAGGTTATCTCCAATTATTTGTCTGTTTTGAAGAGCAGCAGCAGCGTGCCTGCTGAGGAAAAGTTTCTCTTCAGTTCTTTTTCTGTGGAGCAAACAGAAGCTGCTTCTCAGTTAATACTACTTAAAAGTTTATCAGTTGTCCCAGAGGTGATTCTGGATTTAAGTGAAACCCAGAAAGAGTCTGTTGTTGCTCAGGAAAATGTTCCTTTAGAGCAGTGGTGGGCAACCTGTGGCCTGTCAGGGTAATTTGCTGGCGGGTCGCTAGACAGTTTGTTTACATTGACCGTCTGCAGGCACGGCCTCCCGCAGCTCTCAGTGGCCATGGTTTGCCATTCCCATGCCACTTCCTGCAGCTAATGGGAGCTGCAGGAAGTGGCATGGGCCGCAGGTTGTCCACCGCTGCTTTAAAGCAAGCCCTAGGTGAAAGGGGTAAGGGCAGAATTTCTGTGCAAGATGAATTGTTGCTTTGAAAGATTCCTGAAGAGAAAAATCTTCATGGTAGTTTTTGCAAGCAGTTTGCTGCAACTGGGGGGTGTGGAAGTGATTTGATTGAGTTAACTCAGGGTGAATCATTGTATAGAGAAAGCAACAGTTTGTTTGGGAGACTTGTTTCAGTTCCTAACTGCCAAAGTCTCTCTGAGGTGTATAGATCCACTGACCTTGCTTTGGAAAGATCCAGTGTGGATAGCTTTAAGAAGGTTTCAGATGGAACGAAAATTATCAGGGAATTTAAACAGCCCTATGATAACCAAGTGGCTGTGTTTGGTCAGCCTGTTGGGGAGACTATGTTGTTGGAACATGAATGTCTCCATGCTAATTCTTTGGGTAAGCCGTGTGTGGTGACTCAGGTACTGAGGAAAGATTGGGTTACTGGTTTTTCAAAGCGCACAGCCTTATGACTGAACTCACAAAGATGCAAGGGAGAGCAGGCAAACTCTCACCCTTAGACACTTTGTTTTAAAGAGATACCAAACAAATCCAGAGTCCAAGTCTAGGCTCTAAGCTGCTGCTGGTGGATCCACAAGCATGCAGGAGAATGTCTGTGTAGATGTTCATAGCACAGAGGAACTGCAGTTTGTGAACACACCTTGCCAGCAAAGGAGTTCCTGTAAGCAGGAAGGTTCAGTTTTCAACCTTCTAGAAAAACAAAGTGTGTTTGGGGGGGGGGGGGGGGGGAGGACCCAATCTTGCTGATGGGAAGAATGAGTACCCAGTCTTGAAATTGGTAGCAAATGAGAATTTGAAAGTTAGTGTCTGGGTTGTTACAATCTACCTGGCTAACAAAGGAAGGGGAAGATCTGCCCCATAGCTGGTAGCACTGAGGACACATCTGGCCAGCCAAGGGATTTAGTAAGACAAAAGACATGGTATGACCAAGATACTTATAATCACTGACTTGTAACAAATTTAGTGTGACTGTTAAGGTTTAACCTTCTAATGTATTTGATTTTTATGTCAACCCTGGTAAAAATGTACAATGTGCCTAATCTTTTGGAAAAACCCTTAAACATGTTAAGAGGATACATAAGAACACACTTTATGTTAAAAGGCCTTGTGATACTGAAATTTCACACTTAATGCCTATGAATAGTCTTGAAGGTTTTCTCAGCAGAAAAGACATTCCAGACCTAAAGTGCTGTACGAAATGGGAAACTGAGGCACACCACCACATTGCTTTCATGGCTAAATGCCAAGATTCTTACACTACAGAGAATATTAATATCTACATTGGCTTGATGTTAATTGGGTTCCAAACATTTGCCAGAGCTTGTATGAATAAATTAGCTATTTTCATTAGCTCTTGGCAAGATCAAATGAAACATACAGGAATTGCGCTGCAAGAGCAGATCCAATCCACTATTGGTCTAACCAAGTTTTACCTTGAGTTTGTAAAGGGATTCAACAATATCGTTAAACATAATTTTGATAAACCATTTCTGTTATACACTAATACTTATAATATTGGGTTAGAAGCTGTAGTAATACAAAACCAAGAATGGGAAGTTCCCATGATGCATTCAGTAATGTCTGGGACACCACTTCCTGCATCAGTTTTGCACTGGGGGTGTGACGTTATCTAATTAAAATATAAACATATAGATAATTGTTGCAATCACTGTTCTATATTTGCAGCAAATATTGTACAAAGGTTGTCAAGTGAGGTGTCTATGAAAAGGTTATGATTTGCTGGTTATGATTATGCTATCTGCATGTATCATTTTTGTGTTTGAAGTTATAGTATTGGCTTTATACCTGTATTTCAAATGTTTGCTCCTGGGATACCGCCCACAAGGTAGCTAGCCAGCACATCTTGAAGGGAGTATTCAAATTAAGTGGCTTATCAAGAAATATTTGGTTCAGTGGACTATGGGAGATGCCCATCTACAGTGAATGGACTGTCATGTAAATGTGCTGTCTGGAGTGTAGGTAATGGCTTCCTGCAATGACTGAGCAAAATTGGGCATGAACATGTGACTTGCCCATGTACCTCCAAACAGGGCTTGGAGCAGAGCCTGGAGCTGGAGCGTGGAGCAGCTCTGGAGCAGTGGAGCTTCAGGTTTTTTCCTGGAGCTGGAGCACAGCTCCAAAGCCCTGCCTCCAAACACCATCTTGTTGCTGTAATTTTCAACAGTAAGAACAATGGGATGCCTTCAACATGGCAAAAGCTATAAAAGGGCCTGGAAACACATCCATTTTGTCTTTAATCCTATTTATTCCATCACTGCTACAAGCCTGAACCAAGAACTTTGCAATTACTGTATGTATTTGATTCTTTTAACCAATTTTTAACTCTCATCTTTCTTTCTTTCTTTTTATGAATAAGCCTTTAGATTTTAGATATTAAAGGATTAGCATCAGCATGATTTTTGGGTAAAATCTAAGTTATATATTGACCTGGGTGTGTGGCTGGTCCTTTGGGATCAGAAGATCCTATTATTTGATGAGACAGTTTGTAAAAAACCACTCATCTCTGAATCCAGTGTTTTTGGTGGTGATATAAGAACTGGAATGCCTGAGAAAACGGTCTTTATGTTTTCTTGTTAGCCAGTGTGGTGAAACAAAAGTTTACTTTTGTTGCTGGTTTGGTATATCCTATGGGGGATTAGACACTAGTCTTGGGCTGTATCTGCCCTATTTCTTAGCAGTTTATTCTGAATTTGGCATCCTCCGTTGTGACCCACTGAGGCACAGTTACACTTGGCTCATTCCCTTTAAAAGGTCCTCAGATCAATGATCTATTGTGTAAACAAAGATCATGTGCATGCACTGGGATGGTCAGATTCTAATCTCAGAGATGTGACGCACACTATTCTGCCCATGGGCTGCAGGTAATGAAGGCTGGGGGAGGCTAAGCCTCCCAGAACCTCTAGGGCAGGGGCTGCAGCAGGGCTCAGAGCTCCTCTGAGCGGCCTGGGCTCAGGGCTCCTCCGGACTGCTCTGGGCGTCGGCAGCTGGCCGGGGCTTGGGGCTGTGCCAGTGAGTTGGCCAGTGAGAGTGCGGGGTGGAAGGGTGATGTGGGGGCAGAGCCTTGGGAAGAAGAGGAGGGGCAAGAGGCTAGCCTCCCCAAACGGGGAGTGCACGCACTGCCCATGGTTCTGGCCCTTTTCAGCAGACACAGCGATGCATGGTGTGCAGTGTACAACTGAAACTAGTTGTATACTTAACTCAGTATTCTTAATTTTTTCAACTAGTTTCTGTGTCAATGCAGTAGATGCTCATAACCAGGGCTTAAATTCTCATAGAATATGTACCAGATTCCCTGCAAATGGTATAAAAACTCTAGGGGGTTGAAAGTATTTACCGGAGCTCCACTCTGGACAGCTCTGGCTGAATTTCAGTCCTGCTCATAACCCACTGAAGCAGATGACGTCTCATGTACAAGACAAATACCACTCCCCTTTCCCCTACACAAGCAAACTGACAATCTCCCCCATCAGCAAGATTGGGTTGCTGATAACCAGCAATCAGTGGGTTGCTGATAGGATTTGTGTGTGCCTCATGGAAAAACTTGAATGTCAAGTGCGACTGTCTAAATTTTAGCTTTAAAGAGATTTTAATGTGAAAGTACTGAAGCACATTGGGAATATCCAGCCATTTTAGGCCAACAGAACTTTCCAGAGGCAAGCATGCTCTGTGACAGATACTGCCCCACAACTAGAAAATGAACTCTGGTATTTTCCATGAGGCACACACAAATCCTATTCTAAACACAAGCAAAAATTCAACAGGGACATTGTAATAAGCTATAAATCTGAAGTAGTCTTCTTGCCAAACTATCATCTACACCCAAGTATGTGAAGGCCCCAACTTCCTGGATAGCAATGTTCCTGATATAGAAAATACTACATGCTCTCTGCTCTTTGGTGCTCTTCCAAATCTGTACTCTCCTCACCTTTGGCCACCCATGTTCCTAGTCTTCCCTCCTCTTCATCTTTCAGTTGCCCCTCTGTCCTTCATGCATCTCTGTTGTTTGCCGGGAGGGGGGTGAGCATCTCCACCCAGTCAGGTCCATTCTTGCTGTGCTCATTGCTCTCAGTGACAGGGGAGTACTTGTGCCTGAGGCCTGGTCTACACTGGGGGGGATCGATCTAAGATATGCAACTTCAGCTACGAGAATAGCGTAGCTGAAGTCGACGTATCTTAGATCGACTTAGAATCACTTACTTCGCGTCCTCGCGGCGCGGGATCGATGGCCGCCACTCCCCCATCGACTCCGCTTCCGTTTCTCGCCGTGGTGGAGTTCCGGAGTCGATGGCAGAGCGATCGGAGATTGATCACTACCCGCCGATCTGGCGGATGGTGTAGACATACCCTGAGAGTCTATCAAAGGAGAACAGCTGTAGCCCCTGGGGCTTCAGCCAGTGCTGGGTTGGTTGGTCTGTCCAATCCAGGCACTGCCAGCAAAGAGCCATGCTCCCCCTTGGCTGCCTTTCTTAGTGAGCAAAACAGCAACACAGTTGGAAATGAGCTGCTTGCAGCTCCTGAGCTACAGGCCTATGTACATCTGCTCTAGACCAATATGGATGTATGAGAATCATTACGGGTCTCTTATGCCAACAGCTCTTGCATATTCAAGTAATGTTCTATGTGTTTACACAAGAGATCATAGACTCATGAACAAACCACTTCTCATTGAGTAGGTGATCCATCTATTACAAGGCCCTTGAAATGTTATTATCACAACGTGGGGGACAAAAATGCATAATGTGCCAAAATTTTATATCTGGTGTGGAACTGCCCCAAACACAGTGGAGTTACCGGAGAGAGTATTTTGTGCTTAATATACACTCCCACTAGCACCTTTTAGGAATCAAAGAAACTGGTGACAGAAGACCTCTTCGATCATCAAGATCATCTCCATGGGGTCAATGCAGGACAAATCCCTATGGCACATTTTCTAGTGCTTTGTCCAGTCTAGCTTCTCAATCTTCAAAGCAGAATCATAAAAGAACTATAATTCATAGGAAGAATCATTTTAAACTGAGTTTGGTAATTATATCTTTAGAAAAAGGGAAGGGATTTCTGAGTTTTTAATGTTCAAATTCCCCTCTTACCTTCTTTTTGTGTGGCTCTTGAAATAGATGATTTGAAACATCTAATCTAACGACTTTTGAGGAAGCATGCTGGACCTGTTACTCTAGAACAGCCCTGCTACTTCTGAATACAACAAACCCATGTTTCATTAAAGTGTATTCACTTGTGCCTGAGATTTTTTTCTACCGCAATGTTAAATAATATAGTGTTTTGAAAATAACAGCCTAATGGCTAAACATGGTGACTTAAAGAAAAGAACTTGTACAAGTACTGAACTTGACATATATGTGTAGTCCCATTTAAATCAATAGGCCTACTTGCATGAGAAAAGATCAGCACTTGTGTAAGTGTTCACCAGAATTGGGGACAAAAAGCACACATATATAACATATAATTGCAACATGGATATCTGTAACATAAGCAGGTGTGACTGCAAATCCATCTAACTAACTCCATTCTCGTATCTAATTGGAGCATGGCAATGGAGAACAGGTTTACCAACTAACATGTCTGAATGGCAGATGCTTCTAATGTGCTCATGCAGTCTGCTCTGGATGCTGAGCTACACCTCATGAGGTGGTGCCTTCAACCAGATTTAGGCCACCGTTCTGAATGTTGCTAGAAAAAGAGGAATAGATGGAAATCAATGGAAACAAGCTGGTTCCTCTGGGTGCTAAATACAGCACAATTTACAAGGTGTTAATTGACCCCTTTGCTAGCAGTTTCATGCTGGCGAGCCAAACTGCAAGGATCCCATATGGTCGATGTAAGGATCAGTTGTTGTTCAAAATTTAATGCAAAGAATTTGCCTAGTTAAGGACACTATTGCATGCATGGTCCTTCATCATGCATGCAGTCCTTCCATTTTTACCAGTGTGGGCAGGTTTCTCATGTATTATGCTTCTGCCAAGATTTTCTAAGTTCATTGCACACCTAGGCCCATATACAGATGGTGCATTATGCATTTGGGACCAAATTATCTTCCCTGCACAATGCCTGAATAAATGAGCATTGTGCAGGGGGATTCCAAAGTGGGTGGGTTGAATGCTCCTCACTCAGGTTATGGTGTGTCCATGGAGCTACTGCAGGTGCTGGCTATTCAAGGTTACAGCCCAAGCCCAGAAGTCTACATCGCAGCTGAACAGTCCCACAGCCTGAGCCCCGTGAGCTCACGTCAGTCGGTGCGGGCCAACAGCGGGTTTTTAATTGCAGTGTACGCAGACCCTCAGTGAATCCTGATTTCTAGTGTGTTTGTCAGCAGCTCTTTGCAAGTATTTGAAATTTGATCTAGGTTCATTAGACACACAGATCACACGCTGTATTTCTGTTCCTGGATATTCTCTGCCTTGAGAATCAGGTTTCTAGTTTGAATTTAGAATTCACTTTCAGACATTGTTCTCAAACAAACACACAATTAAAATGTTCTGCTATGATCATTCCTGCCAGTAATCTCTTCCTCTAAAATGTCTGCAGATTGTGAATCCTAAGGACGAGATGACCTCAAGGCCCATAGGACAGAATGGGGGCAGGAGGCACTTGAACTACACCTCCATAGAGGCTCTGTACAACCATAGGCAGATGCAATTTAATGTCAAACTGATTCAAAACAAAACTTTTGGGTTCAGTTGAACACATTGAAGTGTTTTGATTTGAATTGAACCAACCCTAAATTAAACATTTTGTTTAGAATTTTCTGACAGAAAATCAATTTTTTTTCTGGTCACAATCAAAATTTTCTGGGAGACGATTTTGATTTTTGCAGTAACTGCATTTTCCATTAAAAAAAAAAATTGACTGAAAATTCCCAACCACCTCTACTGCTCACCCTTGTGAACCCAGGGTTCACTGTGTACCCCATAAAGATTGTGACCAGGCTGAAAGTGAACTTGGTTTATAGTTATTGAAAATGTTCTGCAGTGTTTGACCCAGGCTCAGCTAAAAAAATCAGAAAACTCAAGGCTTATAATTGCCTATGTTCTGGCCTTGTGAGATGTCTAAGGCTTACACGGAGAATATTGGAGAAATACCATATGCGGCCTCTGGGACTGAAACTTCCAGTTATTAATTATTTTCCTTGACGTTTCCCTCATGGCCTCATTATGTGCTTCATTAAAGGAAACCAAGTGCGAGTCTTCTTGAGTGCCCAAGAAAAGCTGGTGGGTCAGAATTATGATGTCATTTAAGTTCTGCTGACTTCCATTTGTTGCTTTCTTTTACTAGGGAAGATTAAATTAATCAAGATCTTTTCTTTTTAAACCCTTCCATGTTGGGCATTTTACTAGTTGCCCTTTTACCTTATAGTCACAGGTAGGTAAAGCCAGCCCTTGGAGAGGACATACAAGAGATGCAGTGGCAAATTCTGTCTCCATTTCTGTGCCTATGGAGCTCCTGCAGGTGCTGGCTACTCAACCTGAGAGGCTACTACTCGAGCCTTATGTCTACACTGCAATTAAAAACTCTCTACTGGCCCATGCCAGCTGATTTGGGTTTGCAGGGCTCGGGCTGTGGGGCTATTTAATTGCAGTGTACATGTTTGGGCTTCGACTGCAGCCTGAGCTCTGGGACCCTCCCACCTTGCAGGGAGCAGGCGTAGATGATTCCACCACCATCCTGTCCCTGCAGCAAGCAGAAGGAGCTGCTTTCAGGACAGTGACAGATACAAAGGAAAAAGGGGAGCTACACCCACCACCAGTGATCTCCACAAGGGGAAGATGAAAACCATTATGGGACTCCCATACTTTCCTAAACAGGAGGGTAGGGAAGAGAAGGACAACTCTTCTCCTAGAGCTTTTCAATGGGGAAAAGTCACTCCTGAGAGCCATTCCATTGTATTCCCACCTGAGCTTGGAATTGCCAGTGCTGCTGTCACCCTTTCTCATTCCTTTATTGAAGGAGAGTGCTGCAATACATTGATGCTTCCTAGAATAGGGCACAAGAACGTACTGTAGATGCAGTGACTCCCTGGGGTTGTGGGAGAGGCTCCCCTTTGGCTTCTCCAATGTGGCAGTAGCTCCTTGCATCTTTCCCCCAGTGGGAGGTGTAACCCATGTCCATTTAGTGTGATGCTCTGTTGTCCTCTAGTGGTGACTAAGCCACATAGGTTGATGAACCTCTACCGTCTTGGCTAAGGTATCTTGGTCTTATTTCAGGTCGTAGAGACTCATGCTTTAAGAACCAGAGGTCCCAGGTTCAACTGCTTCTCCCAATGACTCACCCAGGGGTATTGTATTATGTGTGGTGGCCCATACGGTGATTTGAGCTGAGGGGATCAACTTTCATCTGTGGCCCAACCACTATTAGAGGGGGACAGAACACTCAGTATGGGTTACATAGCTGGAACCTTCAAAATACTTCACCATGACTCTATTTTTCTGTACTGTCACAGGAGTGTGATTTATTTGTGTTTTCCTTATTTGTAACTAAGCACTCTTTTTGTGCAATACACTCATAGCTGTACATAGCTCTGTACCATATACACACATTTATCTAAGGTTGTAGGGGGAAAGTGTGTTATATTGTTGTTGGCTTGTTTGTCTGTGATTAGAAACTATGTCAATATAAGAGATGGGTCACGGTCGTGATGTCCAAATCCCAGATTGTTAAACTTCGCTAGGGTTAATGGCTTGGTTTAAAGGCCCATTCAATTTAGGTTTGGGATTTAACAATGCCAGAACCTCTCATGAGATTTCAGTTCAAAATGTGGAAGTTTTGGGAGATCAGCCATTAGTCTTAGATTTCTGACATCTTCATCCTCGCTAGATTTTGGCTGCATCAAACTGGATCTGAAATATCAGCCCTTTCAGGTCAGGATAAAAGATGGAACCAAACCAGGATGAGCAGGATTGGATCCAGTGATCTGAACCTAACGTCTCCTGAAATTCAAAATTCAGGTTTTGAGGTTTCTGATTTGGCCCATCTCTGTTGCAAGGAAAAGCCAGAGTAAATGTTCTACTTTCAACCTTGGCTTTTGTATTTCTTGACTTTGGAGTGTTCAGGTACGCAGCCTTTATATTATATTATGGTAGTTTTCCTAATACTATTTAATACTTTGAATCACCTTCCATTTGAGGATGTGAAAGCATTTCACTAACATTAATGAATTTAATCTCAAGAACCTTCTGAGGTTAGTAACTATCCCCATTTTGCAGATAGGGGAAACTGAGACACAGAGAAATTACATGTGCTTGCCAAAGCTGGGGTCATGAATTATGTACAGAGTTAGGAGCAGAACGTAGACCTTCTAAAGTCTAGTCCTGTGCTTCAACCAGTAGATTAAAATATTTCGAACACTGAAACAAGGACAGAAATGTTTTTATCAAATATATTTGGTTTCAGTGCAGCTGAGGTATGCAAATTGAAAAATGTTTGTTTATTCAGCAGGTCACACACAAATATCTGGCATTTCATTTTGTGGGTGTATGTGGTCTTTTTTTATGCTCATCTCCACACACTCAAGTTCTATGCACGCTGACAGAAAGTCCCTATGACCTGCACTGACTCAGTCATTTACAGACATGGTTGCACAAAAAGCATATGTGTGGACTGCTGACAATTTTGTCTTTGACCCTCAGATATTCCTTTAACGCCTTCGCATCCAACCCAAAATGGAGAGCAAAGGGCAGAATCCATTGGGAGCGCTTCTTCAATTTCCAACAACAAATACCTCACAGTTCCTCAGACCCGGCCTTCTGTGCATTTTGGCAGAATCAATGGGGCTTTTGAGCCATCTGGCCGCATGGAGACTCACAACAATTCTGTAAGTAGGATTATTATAATCATTGACTTACTCCTCTAGTGCTCTTGATGAAGGTGGGGGTGGGGTGATGGGGAGAGAGAGAGAGAGAGGGAGCATTGAATGTTCCTTCTATATATTACTTACAACGTGGCTTTACTGTGAAAAGTAAGTAGGCAAAAAATGCCACTACCTTACTCAACAGATCTGCTTCCTCTGCCTATTCTGAGGTACAGCTACTGACTTCAGCCACTATATTACATTTTTACTCCTGTTGGTCTGGCAGAGCCAACACAGCTCAGAGAGAGGGAGCTGGATTCTGTTCCCTCTTGTGCACCATCAGCAGAGTTGTTTATTGATGTCCAATCAGTTACACCTGTGCAAACCCGTTGAAGGTCATATGCACGGGTGTCACTGAAGACAGAATCTGAAGACAGTGGAGTTATACAGCTGCAGTCTTGGATGCAGAACCTTTATTACATGGGAGAAGGAAAGAATCCATCTTGACTTGTAGAGCCTAGGATACGTTTGCAGGCCTTGTAGTTAGAACCCTCGCCACCATATCCCCTGATCTATTTACCTTATAAACTGTGTGCCATTGTTCAGAAATCGTTAAGAAACGTGGAACCCAAGACACCATTATTAGACTCAGTTTTCTAAGTAAAACAGCATGTTGCACCTACGAGACACTGATTTCTACAATGAGAGAGAGAGAATAGGGTGACCAGATAGCAAGTGTGAAAAATTGGGATGGGGGTGGGGGGTAATAGGAGTCCATATAAAAAAAGGCCCCAAATATCGGGACTGTCCCTATAAAATCGGGACATCTGGTCACCCTAAGAGAGAATGAGCAAGGTTGTGGGCAGAATATATAGCCATTTAAAGTTCTTTCTGTTTATATTTTGCAAATTGAATCTTGTTACTAACAGTTTTATCTGCTTATTTATTTTGTTTTCATTTCTAACAAATTCTTTGATTGCAAAAACTCGTACAGGTTCAGGAAAGCACTGCAAACTAAGGACCTCATCCTGTTCTCATTGAAATCAGTGGGAATTTTGCCACTGACTTTTGGGCTTGGTCTTAATACACTGATGTGGCAAAATCTTTATGCCTTGTATGAGCCACAGAAAGAGAGAGAGAGGTGTCTCTGCAATCTGCTCAGTCCCATTCTCTGTGTAGGTACAGCAGCAGCATCCCTTTGATGTTGCCATGGTGACCTCTCAGGTGGCAGCTGCTGGGATGAGGCACCTGGGTACCTACAGATGATAAACAGGAAAACACCCTCAGCAACTCATCTACCCAACCCTTCCTCATTCCCTTTCCTTCTGGCCTCTGTGTGCATCTCTCATTTCTACACGTACCCATGTATAAAGAGGAAGAGGGGGATAATACTTGAAGATTATCTTCTCTACAGCCAGCTAATGGATTTCCCTGGATTGCTGTCGGTGCCAGCAACCAGGGGATGGTGACATCATTACCTGTGGAGTGTATTGCGTGAAGTTCTCTGGAAGGGAGGCTGGGAATCTGAGGTTTGGTGTTTTCATTGTGGCAGGGATGGATCCAGAGAGTCTGCAGGGACTGCCCGTGAGTACAGTATGAAAAGGATTCAGACCATAGAATAGGAACATGTTATAAAATGCTGTCCCCAAAGTATTTTTAATCCGTGTGTAAATCTAGGTGTAAAGAGTATATGTATACTGTATATGTGTAGCATATGTATAGTGTGCAAAGGGGGAAGCCTGGAGGCAGTCTAATCTGTGCATGGAGGGGTTGTATGCAGGGGGACCAGGGATCTATAAAAGCATATGGAGGTTGATAGCAGTTTTGTGTGAAGCCAGGAGGCAAAGCTTAGCAGTGGTAGAAGTGAAACATGGGAGATGTCAGGATAAAATTCATATCAACCTGCATAGTTGTCCATATGAATAACTGTCAGTGTTGATGCACATTAAAAACCTGTGAAAGTCCTATATGAAAACTTCATTAACTTTGAGTTAAGGTTGCTAGATGGCAGAGACTACTAAGACCATAAAAAAATAGAAAGTAGTAGTTAATTCATTCAGTACCCTGTTTACACTGTCACTACCAACACACACCATAAAAAGAAAGGAAATACAAAGTTAAACCATTCAGTGCCTTATCTACACTACTCTCATCAGTTCCTCTTCCCACTCTCAAATACCTCCCTCCACAACCCACATATCTTGACCCCAATCCCAAACAACCAACATGTAAACTTAAATCTGGCCACATTATTTGTTTATAAGATCATGTATTCCCATTAGTGCTGGCATAGCTTTTATAAACTACATTGTACCTAGTTCTGTATTGGCGTGTATGTAAGCCGGGCATGAAGTTAGATTGCAAATGGTGGCAGTGAGAGATGGGTTTTATATATATCTTAGAAAAATGCATGTGAATGGGTGACCTACGTTGTGAGTGACTGTTCTAAATTTGGGATTAGATTTTAATGTAGAAATTACAGAATTGGAATCCACATTGATGTACTGGCTGTGGTCAGAGCTGAGGCTACACGGTTGCTGTTTGTGTTTAGGGTAGAGATATGTGAGCTCTGGAAAGGAGGTAGCTGAGGTGGAGAAGAGGAACTGATGTAATAGATAGGGTGTTGAATAGTTTAACTTTGTATTTTCTTTCTTTTTGTGCTGTATGTTGGTGGGTCAGACAGTCTACCAATCTCATCTCAAAGTTAATTATAATGTATGTCAATACTGATATTATTCATCATTTTGAGCAGTCCATGTGAGAGGTGGTATTTTCTCTAACCTCCACTCCACTGTCCTATTGTCTACCATTTCCCGTGTGCTCAGCCCAGTCCAGTCCTGCTTCTCCTCCAGGCACCATAAAGAGCTGAACTCCATGTCCAGCTCAGACCTCTGATTGTTGCACTTCGTCCATGCATAGTACAAATTGCCCCATGTTCCCCCTGAGCACAGTCTTGCTCCACAACATTTTCCCAATCCCTAATATGACCCCTAGTACTTTCCTATTGCATTCATCTCTTAAACACTGATGCATATGAGTGTAAGGTGTGAGCACAAAACCCTAAGGCACAGTGTCAGTGTGTTTGCTCAGTATGTGTGAGTGAGAGGGAGGAAAGTATGTAGGTTTCTGTTGCCTTTTGGAAACCATGGTAGATTGGAAATTGCTGGGTTTTGTCACCATTCTTGGTTTGCAGACAGAGGAGATGCTCTACATTACTGAATCTGAGCTCTTGCTTCAATATTGCTCCTTTCCCATATCTACAGTTAATCCCCATCATTTACTTAGCTAAGGCTTTCATGTACCTGAACAAGAGTGAGGCCCTGAGCCCTGCTGCTTACTTGGTCTTTGGGTTTGTCTCCCTGAGACTTGTTTATTTCTCTTTCAGAAAATTAACAATTACCTGGATGGGACCCAAGTGGGGGCCAGAGATGGGACATCCCCAGGTGGGAAGCATTTCAGGGACAGCAAGAGGAAAGTGGACTACGTCTTAGCCTATCACTACCGAAAACGTGCCTCTCAGCACCAGCGAGGCATTGGCTCCCTAGGTCCCTTGCACAGACCTTCGCCCTTGGCCATTATTTCTAATGGGGAGATGGGGAAAAGCCACTCTGAGCAACAGCAAAACCAGGGCCAGAATGCACCCCAGCAGCAACATGGGCAGATGATCGAGATGAGCCCACTGGATGCCCTAGAGGAGGAGAGACGGGAGCAGAGGGAGGAGTATGAGCACAATCTGGTGGAAGCTGGACTGGAGATAGAAAAAGACATTGAGGTAAGAAAACCAGGAGCATGGCACTGGGCTTCCCATCAGCAAAGGATTGTCTTGGTTCAGTACTGAAAATGAGTATGTGGGAAGAAGAAATGCTGGTTAATAGCTCAGGACACTGAACAGCCTGGATTCTGTTTTTTTTCATCAAATGTCATTACTGAGCAAAATCCCAGTGCAGCACAAACCTTTATGATTTAGTGCAGGCAAAGGCTTCAAGTCTATAGGAACCTAAGCTAATTGTTCATGTTACAGAAACATTATCCTTACTGGAGATGAAAATAAAGGACAGCCCTCTCTTCAAATGCAGATTATAGGCCTGATTGTTCTCTCCCATAAGGCCTGATCTGAAGCCCACTGAATGGACATCCTTTCATTGGCTTCAAACCAGTATGATTCCACTGCTGTTGCTCCCGACTAGGGATATGTCTACACAACAGCTGAGAGGTGTGATTCCCAGCCTGCCCGAGCTAGCATGCTAAAAGTAGCAGCGTGGCTATGGCAGCGTGGGCGGCAACTGGCTAGCTGCCTGAGTGCACTCCTGCCTGACTCCCTAGGTAGGGTATTAGAGCAGCGATCCTGAGTCGCTGCCTGTTGTGCCAGGCGTGTCTACCTGAGCTGGGACTCACACCACCCAACCCTGGGTAGACATACTCTTATGCTGGTGTAAATGAGGAAAATCAGGCCCTGTGTTGTATTTTGACTCTTCTAATTAACTCATGGAAATTGCCCTCTGACCCCTCTACTTTTATTGTTAGAAATATGTCACAGATTCACTAGAGATAAAGTATACGTTGTGTCCATGTCTAGTGTCTAGTCCACACCAAGATAACAGACTACTTCTGCGCAAGCTATTGGAGTTTATCTTTTAGCTCTGTGCTTTAGTACTAAAGATCCTTGGTTCACATCCCACTGACCAGCCAAGGAGGGCTTTTAAATATCTATCAGAAGATGCATATGCTCAAAATATGGAAAAGAGGCTGGTTATGCTTTTTCTAGAATTGGGTTGATTGGAGCTGATTTATTTGATCATTGTTTATATTTAAAGTGGTGTTGACCAGAAACATGTATTGAAATTTTACTAAACTAATTATTTTGCCATTTAATTGGAGTGGGGGAGGTTCTGATTGTGGTACTTTAAGCCTTGTTTTCTTTTCATAGTGAAAATATTTGGTGTCTAAATACTCTTATTACTTTTGCATTGAATTGCATTTTTTCTCTGTGAAACTAATTCACCGCTAAGTATTATAAGTGATTTCCATTTTTATTTTAATTCAATCCTTTTAAAATCTAATTATCTTCTTAAGGAATTACATGGAATACAAGATGATGTTATGCCTCCTGTGGGCTGTGTGGCTTTTTTTTTCCTCTTCTTTTTCTGGATTTGGTGGTATGGAGTCTATTCATATTTGATCAGAAAGATTCTTTTGAGTATAACTTTCTCAAAGCTGCCTTAACTTACATATTAGAGAGACAAGGTAGGTGAGGTAATATCTTGTATTGGACCAACTTCTGTTGGTGAGAGACCCAAGCTTTCGAACTTACACAGAGCTCTTCTTCAGGTCTGGGAAACTAACTCAAAGTGTCACTGCTAAATACTAGGTTTGAACCAATTGTTTAACATAAGTAGTTAACGTGTTTCAAGAGATCGTTCAAGGTGAAGTGGCCTGGTAATGCCCTTCCAGTCATAAGGAGGAAAGGTGGGAGAAAGCTGGGTGTGGGTGGGTGTTAGTGGGTTTCAGATTGTTGTAATAAGGCATAAATCCAGTGTCTCTATTCTCTCCATGATTTTTAGTGTCTAGCAAAGTTATGAATTTAAGCTCCCAGGCTGGTCTTTTGAAATTGTTTTGTGCAGGTTTCCTTTGAGGATAAGGACTGATAGGTCAGATATAGAGTGATCACTCGTGATATGGTGTTTTCGTCTTTTATCATTTTACTCTGTGAGTGAGTTCATTTGAGAACACAGTGATTGTCTGATTTCACCCTGGACACAGTTGCTATTGGGGCTTTTAGTGAATGGGATGAGGTATACCACATGTTCTGACAGGCATGTGGAGGACCAATGTTGATGTTTTATACTTGGATTTCTGTAAGGTATTTGACTTGGTGCCACATGACATTTTGATTAAAAAAATAATAATGTGTCTCATCTTAATTTTATATATATTTTTTTAAGTGGGTTAAAAACTGGTTAACTGACAGGGCTCAAAATGTAACTGTAAACAGAGAATCATCATCAATCGGGTGTGTTTTAATGGGGTCCCACAGGGATCTGTTTTTGGCCCTAAGCTTTTTAACATTTTTATTAATGATCTGGAAGAAGACATAAAATCATCACTGATAAAGTTTGCAAATGACACAATAATTGGGAGAGTGGTAAATAATGAAGAGGACAGGTCACTGATATACTGTGATCTGGATCGCTTAGTAAACTGGGTGCAGGCAAACCGTATTTTAATGTAGCTAAATATAAATGCATACATCTAGCAACAAAGAATGTAGGCCATACTTACATGATGGGGGATGCATAGGCCATACTTACATGGTGCAGTGACTCTGGAAAAAGGTTTGTGGGTTGTAATCAATGTTCCCCCTAATTTTTTACATGCATGTGTGGAATGAATTTTGTTATGTGCACCAATATGGTGGTAATGTGTGGTGGGGGTGTGGCCAAGGGGTTCGGAGTATGGGAGGGGGCTCAAGGCTGGGGCAGAGAGTTGGGGTGTGTTGGGTGAGGGCTCTGGGGTGGGGCCAGGGATGAGGGGTTTAGGGTGCGGGATGGGGGCTCAGGGAAGGAGCAGAGGGTTGGGGTGCAAGGAGGTGAGAGCTCTGGCTGGGGGTGCGGGCTTTGGGGTGGGGCCGGGGATGAGGAGTTTGGGATGCAGGCTTCCCCAGGGCTGTGGCGGGGGAGAGAGGACTTCCCCCCCCCCCCAGCCCTCTCTCACTGCATCTGGCTGCGACAGCTCTGGCCAGGCTGGGCTGGGGATGTGGGAGGGGCGCCCCTCCCTGCCTGCATAGCCCTTGATAGCCTGCTGCATGGCTGTGCAGCTTAGACGGAATTTATGTTGTGATGGATAATGTGCTGAATATGAATTTCCAGTGCGATGCTGTGGCCAAATGGGCTATGTGATCTTTGGTTACATAAACAGGGAAATCTTGAGTAGGAGCAGAGATGTTATTTTACCTCTGTATTTGAAACTGGTGCAGCTGCTGCTGGAATACCGTGGCCAGTTCTGGTGTCCACAATTCAAGAAGGTTGTTGATAAAATGGAGAGGATTCAGAGAAGAGCCACGTTAATGAGTAAAAGATTAGAAAACACAATTTCTAGTGATAGACTCAATGAGCTCAAACTATTCAGCTTAACAAAGAGAAGGTTAAAGGGTGACTGGATTACAGTCCGTAAGTATCTACATGGAAAACACATATTTCATAATGGGTGTGTCAATCTAGCAGAGAAAAGTATAACAATCCAATGGTTGGAAGTTGAAGCTAGACAAATTCAGACTGGAAATAAGTGAACATTTTTAACAGTGGGAGTAATTAGCGATTGAAACAACTTACCAGGAGTCATGGTGCATTCTTTATCACAATTTTTAAATCAAGAATGGGTATTTTTCTGAAAGATCTGCTATAGGAATTATTTTGGGGCAGTTCTATGACCTGTGTTATACCGGAGGTCAGACTAGATTATTGCTATGGTCCCTTCTGGTTTTGGACTCTATGAACAGTTTTGAATAATATTGAGTAATAATACTTAGTGCTTTCTTTCCATAGATCTCAAAGCAAAGCAAACTCTTTTACAAAGGTGTTCAACACAATTCTCCCCATTTTACAGATGGAGAAAATCAAGGCACAGACAGAAGAGCTGTTCAACACATTTTTGTCAAAACTTTGATGGTGGACAAATGGCCATAAGCATTGCTTGTGTTGAATAGAATGAGGGGGTGATTCGAAAATGTCTTTCAGTTATTCCAGTATTATGCAAAGATGTGTGAGTGCCATAAAGTCAAGAGAAATCTAAGATGGAAGAGACCTACTAATCCACATGTTCTCTCTCCTCTGGGGGGTCTAATGTGGGGATTCTTCTCTCTGGCATATTTCTGCTGGTTTATGTGGTCTGTAGCTGGGGGTTTGTTTAGTTTCCCCCACCCCCCCTTTCTTCACCTCTGTCTGGTTGATGGGATCCTTTTCTTATAGTGTTACCAATATATATACGGCTTCCCTGATACATGTTTCACTGTCCTAACATCCCTGCTTCTTTAGATGCTCTGAGCCAGATGCTGGGGTGTGGCTGATCTACAGCTCAGAGATTGTCTGCAAAAATGGCTTAAAACACACCTTTTAACTCCCTTGATACAGCTACTGTGCGTGATTGGTCCCACTTTTGAGTCAGAGCAGTGCTTAGGATCCTCTAAGTTATGTCGATTGCAAAGTGCCAAGGGGGAAAAACCTCAGTTACAGATTGGCATGCATTATGTGGCATCCTGGCTGAGGACTCTTTCCTTCAGCAACACCAGTTTTTCTCTGATATGCTAGCAGTAGAGGAGGCAAATAGCATAAGAGCCCCTATGATGGCTCAATATTAATGATGATCATCCTTGCACTGGGGTTGTCTTCCTGAGGCTGGATACAGTGGCTTTAGAACCAGATTCCACAGTAGTATGGCAAACTGCAGCCACCGCACTCCTAGCTTTCTGCATTCTGGACAATAAAACAAGGATTTAGGTGGTCAGGCCATTATCAATGAAGAAAGGACATTGTATCAGTGCCCTAGGGCAGTGGCTCTTAACCTTTCCAGACTACTGTATCCATTTCAGGAGTCTGATTTGTCTTGCATACCCCCAAGTTTCACCTCACTTAAAAACTACTTGCTTACAAAATCAGACCTAAAAATACAAAAGTGTCACAGCACACTTACTGAAAAATTGCATCCTTTCTCATTTTTACCATATAATTGTAAAATAAATTGATTGCAATATAACTATTGTACTTACATTTCACTGTATAGCATATAAAGCAGTATAAACAGATCATTGTATGAAATTTTAGTTTGTACTGACTTTGCTAGTGCTTTTTATGTAGCCTGTTGTAAAACTAGGCAAATATCTAGATGAGTTGATGTACCCCCTGGAAGACCTCTATGTACCCCCACTACCCTAGGATACACCTACTGAGGCTTGCAGCTCTTCGGTCATTTTATGGTTTTTTATGGCATCTGGTCTGCACATGGGAAATATATGCAAGATGCACTTTGAGCTGAAAAGTAGCTTAATCTAAGATCTCTGTTACCCTGCCTTGTAATTACCCTAAGCATCATTAATTTACAAGAACCTATCTCAGTATCTTGAACAGCTGACTAATTGGTCCACTCACCTCACAGCTGACTAGAGATCATACAGTCGTTGTTTTTGTGGGCTAAATGACTTTAAATGGCAGGAGTTTCACTGCTAGACCTGGGGAGAATGTAATGTGACTTTTAAAATCAAGTTTCACTTTTTTATTTTCTTTCTACAATTTTCTTCTTCTAGAGGCTGCAATATAAAATGTTTTCTATTTAAACAAACGCCCTCATCTGGAAAACAAATATTCTTCCCATGTTTTAGCTTGGCATCTTAATATGGCTTTCACGTTTATTTTGTGTCTAATGATAAATAAGTGGATAAGGCAGATAACCGATAAGCTGGCAATTCAAATAATGAACTAGCTTTGAGATAATAAATTTATTCAGGAATTGTTTTTATGATAAAGAACCCAGACTATAAAGAGCCCCACCTGTAGAGAACAGGCATAATCAGAGTGCCTAGTTCTCTTTTAAGAATCTTTGGGTGCAAACTGTCTCCAATGTGAGGAAAGTCATGGAATCATGTTTGTGGGTGGGGGCACATGTTAATATGAGGAGTGGAGTGGGTGGAGCAAGTCACTGAGGGGATGGGAAGGAGTCATTTGATGGAAAGACTTGTCACTGTGTGGAGTAGGAGAGAATGGCTTAGGAGGTGGAGGGTACTTTGCAGGCTTGGAGAAGGAGACTGAAGGGACATTTGATTATTGGGATCCATGGTTATTCCTCCTGTTACCTCTCATGTTAGCTTTGTAGCATCTCTCTTTTACTCTCAGTAATCCACAGAACGTCTTCTCACTAATGCTGACTTTGGACCCAGATATCCCACCTACCTTCTTCGTAAATTCTGGGCACACAATATGCGATGCTGAAAGAGATGTAATCATGGATGGCCCCTATTTCTGTAACTTTCTTGGAAATCAGTGAGGTAGTGGGTGACAGACAGATGCATCTAGACCAAGGTCTGAAACATCGGGGGTTGAGTATACTTTGAGGAGAGTGTGCAGGGAGCTGCCACAGTAGATGGGACAAGAGTGTATAGGGGCTGGCTGTGACATGTCCAGTGGAGCAGTTATACTGAGAACAGGACAGAATCCTCATTTCAATATAATCAAATAGAATACTACCAAATGAGGGGCAGTGCCAATAAACAGGGACTTCTAGCCACTTATTCCCACTATCAGTAAGAGAGAGGTTTTTTTTTTCTTCTCCCCTCTCCCCCCCCAGTAAATCGGTGAATCCATAGAATCATAGAAGATTAGGGTTGGAAGAGACCTCAGGAGGTCATGTAGTCCAACCCCCTGCTCAAAGCAGGACCAACCCACACTAAATCATCCCAGCCAGGGCTTTGTCAAGTTGGGCCTTAAAAACCTCTACGGATGGAGATTCCACCAGCTCCCTAGGTAACCCATTCCAGTGCTTCACCACCCTCCTAGGGAAATAGTGTTTCCTAATATCCAACCTAGACCTCCCCCACTGCAACTTGAGACCATTGCTTCTTGTTCTTTCATCAGCCACCACTGAGAACAACCTAGCTCCATCCTCTTTGGAACCCCCCTTCATGTAGTTGAAGGCTGCTATCAAATCCCCCCTCACTCTTCTGCAGACTAAATAAGCCAAGTTCCCTTAGCCTTTCCTCATAAGTCATGTGCCTCAGCCCCCTAATCATTTTCGTTGCCCTCTGCTGGACTCTCTACAATTTGTTCACATCCTTTCTGTAGTGGGGGCCCCAAAACTGGACGCAATACTCCAGATGTGGCCTCGCCAGTGCCGAATAGAGGGGAATTATCAGTTTCCTTGATCTGCTGGCAATGCTCCTACTAATGCAGCCCAATATGCCTTTGGCCTCCTTGGCAACAAGGACACAGTGCTGACTCATATCCAGCTTCTCATCCACTGTAATCCCCAGGTCCTTTTTTGCAGAACTGACGCTTAGCCAGTTGGTCCCCAGCCTGTAGCAGAGTATGGGATTCTTCCATCCTACGTGCAGGACTCTGCAATTGTCCTTTGGTCCAATCCTCCAATTTGTCTAGGTCACTCTGGACCCTATCTCTGCCCTCCAGTTTATCCCTGTTACTAGCTTGGATAAAGTGTTCCATGTCCTCCCTCACTCCCTCTAATTCCACTCTGCATGTTCCATCTACATTTACATTGGAAACACTTTAGGGCAGAGACTTGTTTTTCTTTTTGTTCTGTACAGTACCTAGAATTCACTTGGGGAAAATAAAAATGATGGTGACAATGGCACTTACTTTCCCTGTTGAAGAGTTCCCCTAACTTCTCCCTTTGCTAACTTCGGCCTTTGCTACAGCATGCCTTATCCTTCCACAGATGTGGCCTGCTCATGCTCCACGGCCCACCATGTTTCACTCTTAATAGCCAGCTGTTGAGTTCAGCCTCTTCTTTTTTTGATTCTAGACTCTTTGCATTAAAACAGAGCAGTATAACCCCCAATATTATCAAGTCCTTCTTCCCAAATGACTTGGCATTGTCACTGTTTCTGGATAATAGCTGCCAACTGTGGGTAAGAAACTCCACTCTCATTTTTGAAACTTCCTTGGAATGGAGGTCCTGCTTTGGGGGCAGCAAGAGGAGCAGAGGCGTGAAGGGGAGAGGAGAGTGATGAGGCATGGGAAGGGAAAGAGGACTGGGAGGGCATGGAGATGGGCGCTAAGGACTGGAGGGGATGTAGCTAGCCATGGGTGGCTGTGGTGTTGAGAGCCCAAGGGAGGCATGGAGGAGTATAAGGAAGAGTCTTTCATTCTCATTAAATATTTGAAATGCAGACAATTTTCTTGATATTAACCTCTAAGTGCTAAACACTTTCATTGTAGATAAGACTCCCTTTCTATCATCCGCCAGCTCCATATCTATAAGGTATAATTCACCGCTCCCCTGCCAGGTAAGGAATTTCCAGCCAGTTCCCAAAGACCTTAGAGTCTTCCCCAACTTGTTACCGCTATGCTTCTCCCAAACTTGAATACCCCAACCCTTAATAGTACTCCCTTGTTTTGTTCTCTGATGGAAATTATGCTGTTGGATGTATATCGTTTATTAAACGTATAGTAAAGATTTGAGAAGGCATATAGCCCCAGTGTACAGCATGTCAGAATTCTATATGTTTTCTTATAGTTTGATGTGATGGTGGAGTAGAAGAATGACTGCTCTGTGTGGTGTTATGAAGGGAGATGGTTATACAGTGGTGTAGATTCGTGTATTAATAGGTAGATGTAGTAAGCTTATATTTTTCACTATTGTGTGGCAACTAACACAGGCCCAGGTCCTATAAGCACTTGACTACCTGCTTAATTTTATGTAGATGAGTAATCTTCCCCTCCCTCCTTCAAAAGTGATGTGCAGTTAGAACCATAGTAAAATCCTGTTTCCAAGCAGTCTGTGCCAGAATCCCAACTCCAGGTTCTTTGGCATGTCTCCGTGAGCTCCAAAAGAAGACCGGCAGGTTACATGTTTCCTTATGCTTAACTGGCAGGATTACAAGCACCATCAGTCAAACAGAACCTAATTAACATGGACTGGTGCTGGATAAGGACTGCAGCAGGGAATTCAGACCAGCTTTGGGCAGGGTGCTGTCAGCCCAGTAATGTTCCACCCTCAACCCCCAAGGGTCAATAAACCCCATCCCCTTCCTCTGTTAGTTCACTCCAGTATTATGAACTGGTTGGGATGCTCCAGGAATGAACACCCTGTACTTCACCTATCATGGAGCATCAGTAGTTAATTTAAACTAGAATTGCATTGCTGCTATTGCAATACAAATGCAAGGTGGTACCGTATTCAACCATTTTGATGTATGGCAGAGTTCTCATAGGAATAGAATGGGAAGGCATTTGAGATACATCATGGCACTTTGACAGAATGGATCAACTTACAGCCTGTTGTAAATGAAACAAACATTACTAACAGCATTTAGCAGATGTAGATACCTTTTAAAGTGTTACCCTTTTCAAAGCTAAGTATAAATAACTTTCCACCCCTGGAGCTGGGAGTGGGTGACAGGGGATGGATCACCCAATGATTGCCTGTTCTGTTCATTCCCTCTGAAGCACCTGGCATTGGCCACTGTCGGAAGACAGGATACTGGAGTAGATGGACCATTGGCCTGACCCAGTATGGCCGTTCTTATCTGTGCTCTCAGGGCCTACCTGACAGGACCTCCCATAGCTCCAAAATTCTAGGGCATATATCTAAACCCCCTTGGCTAGAATGTGGTATAATCCACCCCCAGCAAGGTGGTACAGAGACCTATAGTGCCTCTAGACATGAGCTCATGTTTCATTGCTGATAGTCTTGTTGCTGCAGCATAGATCAGAGCAGATTGTAGTTTTGGCTGAATTCTTGTAGGTTGATGTTCCAAGGAACTCGTTCAGAAAACAGTTTTGTGAATTCAAAACAAACCATTTACCCATCCTGGGTTTTAAAGAAAATAGACTGTGATACAACCAGATTTTATGAGAGGAAAGTAAATTGTCCTTTTCTGTGGCACTCCCTATTTGCAAGTCTGCAAGCTCTATGTGAGACATAGACCTGGAGAAGGCCATGTCTGGCATCTCTTGTCTGCCTTGGAGTGGGAAGGCAACAATAGCCAAGGCAACCTCCCTGCTCATTATTCAGAGCACAGGGCTTCTTCTTTGTCTGTCCTCACCCCCTCTGTGTCTCTTGTTGGGTACCTATCTTCTGAGAGGCAGGACCACATCTCCTTTGAGAACTCATAAAGCTAGAGCAGGAGCAGTTATTTTCTTGGATTCACAGGTGTCTTCTGTGGTATATTTGCCAGTAACATCTTCCCAAAAGTACGGAGCCATTTCTCTTTCTTAATTGCACTTGGTAAATCACATTTAAAAAACACCATATATATATTTCCTAAGATTGCCTCCCCTTCAAAGTGCTTGCTGTCATTGTCATGGGACAGTTATTTGATGGCCGAGGGAGAGGCGGTGAGTCCACACAATACTCTCTATTGAGGTGTAGTCAACACTGCGAAGAGGTTGGCGAGCCTGTGTTCTGTTGGTTCCTGCATATCTGTACATGGTGTATCCGTGATTGGATCTTTTCCCAAGTGGTTGGACATGCCAGTCCTTCAGAAATTGATTGAAAATCACCAGTTATTTCTCACAGGAAATTTTCCAAAATGTGTATTTGAGGTTTTTTAAAAAAATGCTGGGAATTGTTTGTTTTGTTTCATTTCCCCCCAGTTTTTAAAAATTATTTTCATTTTTTAAAAAAAGTTTTACTTTTCATAAACTGAAAACTTTTACCCTCCACACAAATCTTTTTATTGAAAAACTAGAAAACTTTTAAACCAAAAATGAAAATTTTGATCAAAACCTTTTTTGCATATTTTTTAAAAAAATATTGCAATGAGAGAATTTCAGCCAGCTCTATTTAAAAGTACACAGATATGATTAGAATAGTATAATGTAGAGTAGGGAAGAGCTGGAATAATTACCTCTTTCCTTCTATTTTATGAAGATGGTTTATAAAAGTTTCTAAGAAAGGCACTTTAATCTCTTTGGAAATATGAAACCCTCTCCAGGTACCCAGTATTAGTGCTATATTTGCCATAAAATGTACACTTATTTAAATTACAGGAACATACAAGGTAGTAGGTTACATTTGTTTTTAAAAGAGTAAGGAAACTAACTTTGGGCCTGATTCTGCTGTCCATGCTCAGGTTGAGTAATACCTTACCCAAACCAATGGAACTATTTGCAGAGTAAAGTACTACCCAATGAGAGTCAAGGTGAGAGAATCAGGCCATTTGTAGCTTTGCGGGTCGGGGGTCAGGGACCATATATGTCTTGTGTTAGAGCAGCACTCAGAACAAAAGGGTGTCATGCTACTTGGGGTCTCTTGCTGTCCCCACACTATAAATATTTGATTCTTACATTCCAAGATCTCTAGTTGCAGAACTATTAATTATGTAAACATGTTCTGCCTATGTATGGGACTGAATATAGGACATGGCTATATTCAAACTAAATTTGTACAAATGGGGAAGGGCTTTCTCAAGTGGATAGGGGTTGATGGGGAAATAGCAATGGGATGACTAACTACTTAAGGGGAAATTCCATCCTGTGTTCAGAAGGATTTTCAGATGAGTCATAACGCAACCACAGTTGATCGGTCACTAGAATCCGAACTCCATTTACAAGCACGCTGAAGTCACTGACACCAAGCCAAGGGAGAAATCTTGGCCCTATTTAAGTCAGTGAGAGCTTTGCCATTGAGTTCCACGGGGCCAAGATTTCACCCCAGTAAAGTAACTTTCCACGTTGGACTAGGGTAGCCAAATTTCTAGTTGCAGAAAACCGAACACCCTAGCCATGCCCCTTCCCTCAGGCCCCACCCTGGACCCACCCCTTACCCAAGGCCCAGCCCCCTGCTCACTATATTCCCCCTCCCTTGGTGGCTCGCTGTCCCCCACCCTCACTCACTTTCATTGGGCTGGGGCAGGGGTACGGGAGGGGGTGAGGGCTCTGGGGTGGGGCCAGGAATGAGCAGTTCAGAGTGCGGGAGGGGGCTCTGGGCTGGGGATGAAGGGTTTGGGTGCAGGAGGGGGCTCCAGGCTGGGGGGTGGGGCTGAGGGATTTGGAGTGTGGGAGGGGCTATGGGTTGAGGCAGGCGGTTGGGGTGCAAGAAGGGGTGAGGGCTCTGGGGTGGGGCCAGGGATGAGGGGTTTGGGGTGCAGAAGGGTACTCCGGGTTTGGGGGGGCTCAGGGCTGGGGCAGAGGGTTGGGGCTTGGGATTGTGGTGTGGGCTTACTTTAGGCAGCTCCCGGTTAGTGGCGCAGTGTGGGGGATAAGGCAGGCTGCTTGCCTGTCCTGGCACCATGCTGCACGCACACCAGAAGCAGCCAACGTGTCCGAGTCCTAGGCGGGGGGTGGGGTGGATGGGTTCCATCACTCTCGCCTGCAGGCACTGCCCCCCCCCCGGTTCCCATTGGCTGGAAACCAGCCAATGGGAATGTGGAGCCAGTGCTCAGGGCGGGGACAGCACGCAGAGCTCCATGGCCCCCCTCGCCTAGGAGCTAGACCTGCTGCCCGCTTTCAGGGCGCAGCGTGGTGCCAGCCAGGATAGGTAGGGACTAGCCTGCCTTAGTGCAGCAGCACCACACCGACTGGACTTTTAATGGCCCGGTCGGCCTGCTGAGCCGAGCCACCAGAGTCCCTTTTCAACTGGGTGTTCCGGTCGAAAACCGGATACCTGGTCACCCTGTGTTGGACTCTTGAGCTCACTGGTTGGCCCATGTGGCTCAGGGGCATAGTAAAAGAATAAAAAGCCTACAGTACTATAGATAGGATTGGCAGGATTAGATTTTTATTGGTAAATATTGTAAAACACTATTAAAACATCAATTTAACCATACACACACAAACCAATGAAAGAATATTTCCATTTGCAATAAACAATATTTACAGATAGGCAAAACAAGAAAAATGCACCAAGAACTTATTTGAGTTTGTTTTAAGGATATTTACTATGAATATTTTGACATGTTATGTTGAAAATTTGTGTTTTAACTGTTTTAAAGCTTCAGTTTTTTCAATTTGTGTCTACTGTCCTTAAATAATTGTCTGACTCCCCTTATTGCCTGACGCCCTCCCATAATTTTGCACAATTGTGAAAATTAATAAATAAAAATTGATATTATCTCTCAACATTATTTTAAAAAGTAAAAATAGAATTCTGTCAAGGCTAACAATAGATTATTATAATTATTATTTGTACTATATTAGTGTCCAAAATATAGGATGATAGAGTCTCTGCCCCAAAAAGGATACAGTCTAAATCAGGTGTCTTAAAGTCCCAGCCCGCAGGCCATCTGCGGCCCAAGAACCTCCCCGCTGCGGCCCACAGAGGAGAGATGCATGCAGACATGCTGCCAGCAATGTCTGTTGCAGGCTCCGCCCCCCACAGCTCCCATTGGTGGGGGAGAGGGACAGAGAAACCATCACTAGTCGCCAGGCAGAGTCAGCCATTGAGGCAGCATCACTTTTTTCCACAATGACTATAAACAGGTCTAAATACCGAACACAACTATCTGATGCACACCTTGCTGCAATCCTGAAGGTTTCAACTGCTCAGTCACTGAGGCCAAACATCAACAAACTGACAGAACTGAAGCGTTGTAAGGTGTCTGGCAAACACTAAAAACTCTCTGGCAGGCAAAGAATTGTATAAAGTTGTATGACAGTTTTATTATTTCTAAGAAATTCTAAATAAAAAAATACAATATAAACGCTTTCTTTTCTGAACACCATCTTCAGTGACATTATTGGCCCGCTGGGAGGATTTGAGGACTGGCACTGGCCCTAAGATAAATTGAGTTTGAGACCCCTGGTCTAAATATTAAAGTCACCTAAAAACTGGGTCACCAGCTTCAGATGTAGCACATATTAGCACTGACCTGATGTTGTTACTGTCTGCTGGCTGTTTAGCTTTTGTGAAATGAATTAGTTGTTGCCATCTAATTTTTAGTGGACAAATTGTTTTTTTCTTATGCTGTCACTCATATTTGGGAGGAATTTCCCATAACCATCTGCAAAGCCAACTCATTATCCTTCTTCAAATCTCTCGATAAAACTCCTTTGCCGTAAGGCCTACTAAAAACGTGACAACCGTTCGGATGCTGGTGTGCTGAGATCACTGTCTGTCAGGCTGACCAATGTTGTCTCATTTCTTTGTACTTCCCTGTCAGCCTGTATCCATCTGTTTATCTCTTTTCTTATGCTTATATTGTAACATCTTTGGGGCAGAGTGTGTCTTTTTGTTCTGTGTTTGTTCAGCACCAAGCACAGTGAGGACCCATTGTGGGTGCATGTCTGGGTGCTACCTCAATACGAATAATGAACAATTCGATTGATTGTTATTATTATTAACAACAAATTAGCCAAGTTGAGTGCCTGTGTTTTCAGAGCTGAAAATTTCAATTTTTCAATCCTGTTGATTCTTATTAATAATTGTGGAGTAATTAGAACAGGGTCTGTCTCTCTCTAATATGGTGTGTTTATGTGTGTGTTAGGTAATGCAGGGCAAATTTTCTGCTGACATAAGTGGTGAACAGAGCCATTATCAGTGTGGATCAACATTATTTCAAAAGGATTTGGAAACAATTGAGGCATAAGCTAAGAAACTGGCTTCTGCATATTAAAAAATAATTAGCATCTACATAGGTGTTGTGAAGTAAGTGTTAAATATTATTCCCATTTTACAGAAGGGAAATGGAGAAACAGAGGTATAGGGTAAATGATCTGATTTCAGGCAACTTGAGTTGTGGGTGAGTATCCAGCACCTCCTAAAACATAGGAAGTCTGTGGTAGAGTTGGACATAGACTCTGTGTCGCTAACTCCCATTCTGTGCAGTAATCAAAGATCATCCTGAATAGGCATCTATAATTACTTGTCTCACATTCTGCATCCTCTAGGATTGGTCAGTTGTCATGGGCATTTGTGCCTCATACCCTTCCTCCCCCACCCCAAACCAAATTACTGAACCAAGACTACATTAGCAGAACTGTCATTAGAAATTACCAGTTCCTGGCTTGCGTGAATAGTCCACAAGATCATACTGCCTCTCTCTAGCGTTTTCATGTAAAATGTAGTGAACTAACAGAAATGAAGTTAAAGAACAGCAAAGGAATGATAACATGAAAGATGACAAGCCTCAATAAGGAAAAGGATCTGGGGTGAGAGAGGATGGAAACAAAATGCCATCAGCTCAATGTCTGGCAGCAATTATTTTAAAAGGCGCATGGATGTATAAATAGAATACAAACTGGAAGAGCTTATTATGGCTTTCTAGAGAGAGGACTGGGTCCACACCTAGAATACTGGGAGCAGCCTTGGGCTCCATGTTACAGGCTATGAAGTGAAGGGAAAAATAGTCAAGAAAATGACAAATGACCTCTACAGTTATAACTGTGTAGATAGGTTATTAATTAGATACTATAGTTCACTTATCTAAAACTCCATGGAGTATATTCCTCTCCTACCTCTCCAAAGAAAAAAAAAAAAAAGGACAAGTATTTAGAAGAAGAAAAATCATAAAGCTACATATGCATATGCTAGCAAGAAAAATGGATGAACCCAGACCCTAGCTAGATCTCATGGCTCCATTTCCTCATGAAATATTGTATGTCACGTATGTTAATGCAGTAAATGCATATATATTCTAACAATGAACAGCCTTGGGTTTAATTTTCTCATCACCACTCCTGAAAGTGAACTGCCATTGCTATATCTAGAAACAGGTATATGCAATAATTTTTGTGGAACATGTGTCTTCCCAGTTTGTTCAATCCTTCATACACATATATTTGCGGCGGGTGGGATGGAAAAATCATATTCTACTCAGAATTCAAATAATCTGGAGAAATCCAAGGTCCCTTCTGGCTAACCTGAGGCTGGAACCCAGTTTCCTAACATGGCAGACCGCCTCCACTACCCTCTCAGTATGAATATGCAAAATCTATATGCTTGACTAGGCCAGTGGTAAAATGAAGCTTTTCCCGCCTGCCCACCTTTAGAAAATGAAGAGAGACCGGAGATGACCCTCTCAACAACTACAACATCCTCTCATGGAGCCCAGCACAGGGAGCTTTGCTCTTGTTTGTTTGTCACACACTTGTAGGGGGCGGGGGGAGGGGAGTAACAAACACCTGCCTGGCTTTTTCGTAAATCAGTCTCTGAAAACAGTTTTTAATTATCAATGGTTTTGTTTGCAGCAGAAATTAATCTGTAAATTAAATCCACAGAGACAGTCAGAAGAGCAGGGCTAACAGCCCCTCTGGGATGGCCAACTCTACAGGTGACACTGTAGTAACTAGAAAGCCTGCAGAGGAAACTAGAAGGATGCAGAGGAAATAATATTCCAGCAGAAAGTTCAGATCAGGGCAATATTGTTAATATTCAGTGTTTTTTCTCCAAAAAAATAAAGTGGAAAAAAAGGATCTAGAGCAGAGGTTTTCAACCTGGTGTGATGTGGGGGATGGGGAATCATGGTGATTCTGAGTTTCCCATATAGCTAAATGGGAGGTGTGTCCTGGGTAGATGGGAGTTGGATCTGGGTATGGCAAAGGTAAGGGGGAGTGGTGGGAGGGGAAGGGGGTCATAGTGTACAAAATAACTTGAGAACCACTGAGCTTGGCGATTCCCAGCCCACTGCTGGTGCACAAGGGAGGGGAGATAGTGCAAGTCTCCTTCACACCCTCCATATCTTGTGATCCTGCATCAGGATTGGGCATGAAGGACCCGTGGTCAGGGTGCTCCGGAACTATGCAAGTTGAACACTGCAGAGGCACTAGACTTTGTAAAAGAGTTAGGGTGCATGCCCTTGTCCCCTTCAGCAAAGGTTCTTCATGGCAGGGAAAACATGCTGTCAGGGGTGTTGCACTGGCTGCACTCCTCATGCCCCAGTGCTACTGTAGCTGCCACTGGGACAGGGAGCTTCTGAAGTTCCCTAGGACAGCCAGGGTCTAGCCTGAAGTGTTTCATCTAGTGATGAGAGATATGACCTAACTACTCTTTGAGAGTCCTTAAATTGCTATTTTAGTATTAAAGTTCAGTTTAATATTCCCAGAGAAAGGAATAATGTAAAGCTGGAGTTAAGGTTGGAAGGAAATATTGGTTACTTAAGGCTTAATAGCATCACAAGAATATTGTCATTATCCCCAAAATAAACACAGCAAATCCAAGGAAAAATAATCCAAACTCACCAAGGTATGGAAATGCATGGTGAAGGCACCCAAACAACCCTACCTCTGCCCTGTAGTGATTCAGCAACTGGCAGGAATCAGACTACCAGGAAGAGACATTTCAATTATGTTTTCAGTAACATCTTGGGTTACCATTATTAATATACAATGTTATAGTGGGTGGGTGGGTGGGTGTGAAGAAATGGGAAATATAACGGACGCTAGTAGAAAACACAACAAGGAGTCCTTGTGGCAACTTAGAGACTAACACATTTATTTGGGCATAAGCTTTCTTGTGCTAAAACCCACTTCATTAGATGAAGAAAGTAACAGAATGCCACTAGCCATCACCTACAGCCCCCAACTAAAACCTCTCCAGCGCATCATCAAGGATCTACAACCTATCCTGAAGGATAATCCCTCACTCTCACAGACCTTGGGAGACAGGCCAGTCCGCACTTACAGACAGCCCCCCCAACCTGAAGCAAATACTCACCAGCAACTACACACCACACAAGAGAAACACTAACCTGGGAACCAATCCCTGCAACAAACCATGTTGCCAACTCTGTCCGTATATCTATTCAAGGGATGCCGTCATAGGACCCAACCACATCAGCCACACCATCAGGGGCTCGTTCATCTGCACATCTACCAATGTGATATATGCCATCGTGTGCCAGCAATGCCCCTCTGCCATTTACATTGGACAAACTGGACAGTCTCTACGCAAAAGAATAAATGGACACAAATCGGACACCAAGAATTGAAACATTCAAAAACCAGTAGGAGAACACTTCAGTCTCCCTGGACACTCAATAACAGACCTAAACGTGGCCATTCTTCAACAAAAAAACCTTCAAAAACAGACTCCAACAAGAAACTGCAGAACTGGAATTAATTTGCTAACTTGACACCATCAAATTAGGCCTGAATAAAAACTGGGAGTGTCTGGGTCATTACAAAAAGTAATTTTCCCTCTGTTAATACTCACCCCTTCTTGTCAACTGTTGGGAATGGGCCACATCCACCCTAATTGAATTGGCCTTGTTAGCACTGATCCCCCACTTGGTAAGGCAACTCCCATCTTTTCACGTGCTATATATTTATACCTGCCTACTTTTTTTCACTCCATGCATCTGATGAAGTGGGTTTTAGCCCAAGAAAGCTTATGCCCAAATAAATTTGTTAGTCTCTAAGGTACCACAAGGACTCCTCATTGTTTTTGCTGTTACAGACTAACACGGCCACCCCTCTGAAACTAATAGCAAAGTTCTGCCATCTGATCTGCAGTGCATATTCTATCTCTGTCTCTCAAGTAAGGTTTTTCTGTGCTGTCTACCACTGTTGTTATCCTCTATCTTCATACAGAAACAGGGCTGGTTCTGATGTAGATATGAATTTGTGCAGAATGAGACTTCTGCATTGTGGAATGAATGTAGAATATGCAACGAAGATCCACAGTACTGATCAGAGAAAATAATTAGTCAGGGATGCCACTAGAGAACTCTCAGGTGGCTGATTCACTGCTGTCTCTGAAAGTTTCTGCATCTACAGGAAAGACACATTGTGGGTAACCTAAAGGCTTAAACACTGAAAATTATGAGTGGGTTGCAATTAAAACTGTGGATTAGAACAAGAGGAAATACTGGAAACCTGGATTGTTACTCCTCTGCTGTGGTTTCACCTATTGTTTCCAGGATCTTGCATGTCTCTCGATTAGCTATTATATATCTAGTTATTGTTAGGAGATATTCTCTTATTTATGTGATTGTTCCCTTCACCTCCTACCCCAATATTAAAAACACTGAAAATTAAAATGCAAGGAAAACTGAAATTTACTTGTAAAAGTAGGGAGATTAGCACTCTTGGTAGTAGCACATGCAGCATGAGTCCTTAAAAGAAGTGCTCCCTGTCTCTCTGCTGTTGTTATTTTTATTACTAGAGCACCTAGGGCTATTCTGCACCAGTGGCTCTCAACCTTTCCAGGCTATTGTACCCCTTTCAGGAGTCTGATTTGTTTTGTATACCCCTCACTTAAAAATTACTTGCTTACAAAATCAGACATAAGAATACAAAAGTGTCACAGCACACTATTACAGATAAATTGCTGACTTTCTCATTTTTATTGTATAATTATAAAATAAACCAATTAGAATATAAATATTGTATTTACATTTAAGTGTATAGCATATAGAGCAGTAGAAACAAGTCATTATCTGTATGAAATTTTAGTTTGTACTGACTTTGCTAGTGCTTTTTATGTAGCCTGTTGTAAAACTAGGCAAATAGCTAGATGAGATGATGTATCCCCGGAAGACCTCTAGGGGTCCACGTACCCTTGGTTGAGAATCACTGGTCTACACTACTATGCTACATCGGTGCAGCTGCACCGATGCAGTGCATCTGTTGAAGACATGCTTTGCCAATGGGAGAGCGCTCCCCCGTTGGCATAATTACTCCACCTCAACGAGAGGCGGAAGCTAGGTTGGCGAGAGAGCGTCTCCTGCTGACTTAGAACTGGTGTAGACAGTGCTTAGGTCGATATAACTTGTGTTGCTGGGGGGGGAGCAGGGGTGGCTTTTTCATACTCCTGAGCATCCTGAGTTACGTTAACTTAAGTGGTAGTGTAGCCAAGCCCATAGAGATCTCAGATAGGAATAGTGCCCCATTGTGCTAAGCACCGTACAAGCCATAGTGAAAGTCAGTTCCTGCATGAAAATTTTATAATCTAAATAAACGAGACAATTGAGTGGGAGGAGAAACAGAGGTAAAGTGACTTGTCCAAGTTCACACAACAGGCTGGTGGCAGAGTATGGAACAGAATCCATTCTCAAATCACTTCCTAATCTGGGAGGGGTGGCAGGTCTTTTGTGGGCAGAAATCAGGGACTAATCTGGGGAAGGGAGGAGCAAAGCTGAGTAGAAATGCTCAGATCTGCCCTGTCTATCCATTGCATCATGGAAGTGCAGTTGAAAATAAAGCATCAGCTAGCATTGAAAAGATACCTGCCTTCCTTTCCTGGTCCTATTTTGGCTTCTGATGTAGCTGGCTGTGGAAACAGACAAAAAGAAACAGGATGTTACCATTAGGTGCAAGCATTAGTCCATATTTCTTTTCTCTGTCCTGCGCTTGGCTCATGAAGTAGAAGAAAAGGCAGATAAGCCTCATGGAAGCACCTGTAGATGTCCTGAGCTGCATATCCTCCTTGAGGGGCGGGGGGGGGGGGACACTAGTGTGTGTGTGTGTGTGTGTGTGTGTGTGTGTGTGAGAGAGAACATAATTGAAAATAGCCACATTGAGAGAGAGAGAGAGAGAGATGCGAAGTAAAGAAAATGGAAGACAAGAAGGATAAAACACTGAGAGAAAATGGACAGAAAAAGGTGACACTGTGTCAGTTGCACGGAGTGAGGGGACATCTATCAGCTAATCGACCTCAAGAGCAAGGAGGAAATTCCAACAAAGAGGAAAAGATTGGGAACCAATGCAGCAGCAAGACCTGTGACCAAGCTAGACATGGTATTCATGGACTCCAGAGGGAGTCCCATCCCTTCTGAAGAAAAATTGAAGGGAAGCCTTAAAGAAAGGTTGGAGAGTCCTATATCGAACACCTAAATTAGGTTAGTGTGTGTGGCCACTAGAGAAGAGAAAAGAAGGTGGTTCTAGATAGAGGTAAGACAAATATAATAGGCCATGCTAACAGAACATTTTTTGCCTTAGTGGTAGCTTTACTTTGGGGTCCAATCCTTCTCCCATCAAAGTGAATAAAAGTTTTGGTGTAGATTGCTATAGGAGTGGGGCCAGCCCCTTTCTGTACAGTGGAAGAACAAGCTTATTTTTGTAGCAGGGGTAACTGCTATAGGGAAGAAATGATTCCCCATCAGATGTGTAAATAGAGCTTCTCCTCATCTTTTTTTGGTTTTAATGTTACACAGTATACCATTAATGAAACACTGTTAAGGGTTCAAATCTGACCCACATTAAACTGTTAAGCATGGGGGGCAAAAGTGTCTTTTAAAGAAAACAAAGTCTATTACTGCATCAGGAAGAGGAAAAATAGCCATTTGACTGTGAAGGGGTTTGTTTTGGAACTTATAAGAACATGTGTTTTTGTGTTCATCCTACTAGCTCTGCATCAGTTAATAAACATGCATTATTCCCAGAGGAGAGCTCACATTATTTAATGATGTGGTTGCACAAACAATGTTTTGTCATGCCAAGGTGCTGTGCAAACTGAAATGGTTGCCTTGTAAAAATGGCAGAGGAGAAAACCGGAAGACAAAAATGTGCTTGACAAATGGAAAATGCAACACCAACGGAAACTGTTTCTTCACTCTCTACAGAGCTAGGACTTGATTAAAAAAGGATGTTGATAAATTGAAGAGGGTTCAGAAGATCCACAAGAATGATTAATGGACTAGAAAACATGCTTTAGAGTGATTGACTCAAGGAGCTCTATTTAGCTTAAAAAGGGGTGACTTGATTACAGTCTGTAAGTACCTACATGGGGAACAAATACTTAAGAGTGGGCTCTTCAGTCTAGCAGAAAAAGATATAGCATGATCCAGTGGCTGGGGGTAGAAGCTAGGCCCATTCAGACTGGAAATAAGGTGTACATTGTTAACAGTGAGGGTAATTAAACATTGGAACAATTTACAACGGGCATGGTGGATTCTCCATCACTGACAATTGTTAAATCAAGACTGGATGTTTTCTAAAAGATCTGCTCTAGGAACTATTTTGGGACAGTTCAATGGCCTATGTTATACAGGAGGTCCGAGTAGATGATCACAATGGTTCCTTTTGGCCTTGGAATCTATGAAATCTGAGAGGTACTTGTCACACTTTGGGGTGCAGTCCAGACCAGTGAAGAGTTGTGTCACCTCATTGTGAACGCTGAGTGCTTCACAATGCATTGGTACTGTATCTCTCTGCCTGGGATGCCCAATTAGCCACAAGCATGCACTCTTGTGTCTATGTATTGGGCAGCCCTAGTCCAATGCTTTGGATCCTGGAGCCTGCCTGCAATACCACAAACTTCCACTGGTCGCCACTAGCCTTGATTAACACCTGGTATGGTGACTCCATACTTTCCTCAGCCCTGGATTTTCCCCAAAACGTGTTCTGAAATGTCCAGCCCTATCCTGGATCAATCAGAGGAATGTTAAGTTTTATTGCTCCTTTAAACAGTCAATATTTAACTGTTTGTTACTATAAACGGAGTTACTAAATAGTTCAGTTTAAACACAACACTGGACTGGGTTGGATTAAAAACAAAACAAGTTTAATTCCAAAGAAAGAAATTTCGAGTGAGTACAAGTATAAGGATTAAAATCAGAAAAGGTGACAAGAGAAATAAAGAAAAAACGCGTTCTAGTAACTAAAACATAACAAGCTAGACTTGATTCAAGGTAAAATCCTCACTACCATGTTTCCATTAAGATGGCTGACAAAACTCCTGGGTCAAGATCTATCCTCCAGAGTCAAAGGGCTGGTACCTTTGTCGCCTTATGTGAAAGACAGATAACTTGGGGTTTCTTGGCCCCTCTCTTTTACTGTCCAATGAATGTTTGCGATGGATTCTTCTGAAGGATACCTACAGATAAAAGCCTATTTCTAGCTGCGAGGTAGGCAACATAATGTCTGTCTTGAAGGAAGTTTCCTGCTGCTTCTTCCCCTGCTGGAGTTATCTGCTAAAATGCAATTTTTTTTAGTTCTTGCTGCCTCTGGTGCAATTGAATGAACATGAGACATGTGATCATCGTCTCCTCCCCTGCCGTGATAGTGTGAGGTTGGCCTCCACCCCTTGGTAGCTTAATGGGTCTGTTTGCATGATATATAAATACATTCTCATTGTCTTTCAAAGTGCTATGAAACTAACTCCCAGGTGGGAAAACCAAATTCCTTTTCCTATGGTGAGATAATTTCTGCTTAGCTGACAAACACATTTTAAGAATTATAATTTGAGTTTGTCCATAACTTTGCATCAGTTGCTTGCACCTACATTATGCAATGATATTACTAACTGATGAGTCATGAGCTTTTTGTTGGCACTGTGCATAACACTTATCAAATGCATTTCATGATGCTAAAGAATTGGGGTACATTTGAACTGGTTAAGCCAGCTGCAATTCATTGCCAGATGTCTGGGTGCCCCTTGTCCTCTGCTCTTGTGTTGTTCTTAATGTCATGGTGCTGATCACCCCCACATCAATGGGAGCTAATATTGTACAGTGCCTTGACAGATTGATCGTTAATTATAGACAGTGGAAGAGACATACAAAGGCAATGAGAGCTGGGCACCAAACTGCTGTATGTCTGTTTGAAAATATTTCACCTCCCTCCTCGCCCTGTACCTAATACTTGAAGGCAAGAGAGGGCCTAAATCAAGGGCCTGAGTTATTGGTGCATCTCAGGCTCCTCCCTGCACAGGATCTAAGAGAGAGATCATGTTGACTTTACATCATCTTTGCACCTAAAGTTTATTTTGGAGCTGGCTGGAGGCTATTTTGGCTGAAGTTCAAGGATAGATCAGCCTTGAGATTGTTCTGACTTGTGTTTAGCTGCCTGTGGTCCAAATGTTCTGTTCTGGCAATGAGGAATAGCTGGAGTGCAGCTTTTTCCCAGCCATGCTCCATGGGCTGTGAAGGTGGTGTAGGGCCAATACACAAACTCCTTTCTAAGTGGCTGTGATAGGGGTGTAGAGACATTTTACAAACTCCATGCTAAGTGGGAACTCCCACCACTCTGGGGAAATTCCTTCATGGCTGGATCCAGTGGCCTCCCAGCCTCTTTCCACAAGCAGAGATATCATAAAGGAGCCATCAGACAAGGATGAATCAGTCCCTAACTTTTCACATGAAAAGCAATAGAGAGTCAGGGCCCAGTCCCGAAAGCCCTCTGCATACACTGATTTCAGTGGGAGGGCTTGTAGGATCAAGCTTCCAGTGATACAGAGAAAAAGAGGAAATGAAGAACCAAGAAAGACAGCTGAGGGCCTGACACAGCTACCTGTGGAACTGGAGGACAAGACTTGTTAAAAAAAAAAAAATTGGTACCTAAATTTAGGCTCCTTAATACATATTTAAACACCTACATATGCAGTCTGATTTCCAAAAGAGCTGAGCACCCGCTTACTTCTATTAATGGGAGCTGCTGGGCGCTCAGCACTTAAGAAAAAAATATAACCTTTATTTAGGTGTCTCTGGATGTAGGAGCCTAATGTTCAAACTGCAGTATGTCACATTTGCACTATTTTCAATGTTTAAGACTTTTTGCAGAACCAATAAGTAACAGTGTCAGGATTTCACAAAACACTGTCAGCTTATACAGCCACCATCGGGACGTGTTTCATGAACATATTCTCATTGAACGTTTGGGTGATTGCAGGCAGCTGACAACAGAAATTCAGCTGTCCTCAGTCTGTTCCCAAGCCCCACTTCCCCCTCCCTGCCTCCCACACACAGACACACATTGTAAACCTTTGGTGAGAGAGGTGGGACAAATGTATGAAGAGTGGGCTGGTCCTGTAAAGGTCAGGATAAATGACAACTCTCTGATGTGGACTGGACCTGACATTCTAACAAAGACTCTGGCTGTCATAACAGTGCGTGGCATGACGAGCATTTCAACTTCCATAGGTTGGGACCTTTGGAGAAGGTGCCCACAACTTCAGCTGAGAGTCAAAGCAGGATCTGTACAATGCACAAGCATCACATTTACTAGTGCCTGCTTACTTAAAAGGGAACACTGCACTAGATGAGCCAAATAGTAGGTGCGATAAGCATTTTCTCAGCTAAAAGTTGCTCTTCTGTCCATCACAAGGAAAATAGTTTGCTAAATCACAGAAAAGGATAAATCAGACGAAAAACATATTATATGTTTGTTTCTATTGCCCCAGACTAGCAATTATTTTTGCATGAATAGAGCACCTTGGGATAAAATTTTCAGTGCAGTGGCGAGGAATCAGGCTGCACAATTCCCATTAACGTTAATGGGAGTTGTGTGATTAAATCCCCGTGCACAACACGGAAAGTTTGCCCTTAAGGGGAGAATATTCATCTTGTTACACATGCTTGAGAATTCCCTGCCCATTGACAATGGTCCCTCATGTACACTAATGCATGCTCGCAATGATTGGCCATAAAAGCAATTTATGTAAGAGAATAAGGGCTAGACTCTGATTCTCTGGAGCAACTCTGGTAACTTTAGTGGAGTTAGTTACTCCAGACTTGAACCAATGTAACTGAGATTTGAGAGCCGGAACCAAAGTGTTCAGAAAAAGTTCCTCAGCCTGCAGGGTGTTGTGTTTTTTTGTTTTTGTTTTCTTTTCTTTTTGGTATTTCTTCAAATACTCTAGATCTATGTTCAAGCTGTCATTCGGGAATTTATAATTACTATGCTGCTTTCTTTCTTCTTCAGTCCTTTAATCTTTGTATTTACTTTAGTGTTTCATTGAAACAGCTGTGATTGAGTGGTGTATGATTTTGCAACTTTACTCCTGGACGCCTTGTAAAACAATAGAACAGATATTGAGAGAGGCTGTTGGCAACCAGGGGATAACAAAACCCTGACCAATAAAGCAGGGTGGGTTCCCTTCTCATTTTTGGAGTAGAGGCACTAGGGACAGCAGCCTAGAGGCATTCTATAGCCTGAAAGTGCTGAAGCAGATACAATGCCTTTTCGGAGGTCAGTGACAGATTGTGTTCTTCCTGATTGCAGCTACATTTCTTTGGAGGCTCATCATATGCTTACCCGAAGGACAACCCATATGTCAAAGAGCCCTGTGAGTCCACTATTTTACCCTCTTCACCTGTGTCCTCCAAGAATATTCTCCCTTGCTGGCTGTTGGGCTGGTTGGGCTGATATGCTGTCCTGAGCTTGGAGTGGTTATTGTTTCACCCTGGCCCCTATGCCCTATGGGACAGCAAACCCATAATGGGGCTTTCTGAAGTCTCTGCTTCATCCTCACCTGTCATGGGCCTCTCTGATGGCTTTACTTCCTCCTTGACCCTTATGTGCCATGGAACTGCTTAGCAGTAATTGGCCTCTGTGTGGTTGCTGTTTCATGCGCTTATACAACTGTTCACTTGCCATAAGACTCTGAGGACGCTGCTTCACCCTCATTGCCTGTAACCTTTAGGACCTGTGAAAGGCTTTTGTGAGGTCACTGCATCCCCTTCACTGTCTATATATTGGAGAAAGGGTCCCTGGGCATTTTCTGCTCCCCCCTTACCCTATATTCTGTAGCATTGCTTTTCTGTCATGAGTTTCTGAGGTAAATGCTTTACAGTCACTCCTATATCTGGCAAGTCTGCACCAGTCATGGGTCCTCATGAGGTCACTGGTTCATGCTCATCCCTTATACCCAAAGCATTGTTCTCCTTTCACAGGTCTCTGCATGGTCACTGCTTCACCCCCATTTACATTCTTTTGTAGGATTGCTTGCTTGTCTCTGGCCTCTATGAGCAGATAGCTTCACTAGCATCTCTACATCCTATAGGGATGCCCAGTTCTTAGTATGGTCAATGCTTTGACCTTACTCTTCATGTCCTCTAGTACTGATATCTGTGAAAGGGCTCTGTGCCATTTACTGCTTCAGTCTCATTCTCCCAAGACCCCCAGTGCTGCTAACCCACCATTGGACTCACGGCTGCCAGTGTTTCATCCTTGCCCACTATGCACTGAATGCAGTATCTCACTCCCATTGTCCTCTGACTGCTCACCGATCAAGGGCCTCTCAGAGATCATTGCCTCTTCCGCTCACTCTAAATCCAGTAGCTTTGCCCATCTGTGACATCTTAAGCCTCAACTCCATACAAGTCAGGTCAGGACCTCTGTGAGATCACCGTTTCCTCTTCACCATGTTTGTACTGCAGGACTAGTCCCTTGCCATGGGCCACTTGAGAGGTCAGTGCTATACCTTCACACGTATCTCCTGTAGGACTACTTAACTGCCATGGGCCTATGTGAGGCATTTTCTCTCCCTAAATCCTTACTGGTCACCTTTCATAGGTCCCAGTGAAGTCCCTGTTCATCCTCACATAGAACTGGTTGAGATTTTTTGGACAATATTTTTTCCTAGAAAAATGCCGATTTAAATAAAAAACGGATACTGTTTGTGAAACTGATGACTCACCCAACTTGAAAAAAATGCAGAGAAAATATGAAATTGTTTAAACATTTTGTTTTGGCATTTTTAAATGAAAAAAGTCTCATTTTCTGATTGAAAAAAACTTTTTTGTTTAGAAATTTAAGCTAATTAGACAAAAAAAGTTTAAAAAGTAAAAGGTCAAAATTGAATCGTTTTGATTGCCCCAAACCAATATATTTAGTTTTTTTGTGACTTCAAGATTTCAATTTTTGTACCAGTTCAAGATGGGAAAACATTTTGAATAATTGTAAATATTTGAGGGATAGGAAAACCATTTCCTGCCCAGCTTTACCCTCACATCCTATGTCTACTAAGATTTTTGATGTGTCAGATCAGTGTTTCAACCTCACCCCGTCTGTATCCTGTAGGACTATTCATGTCATTGGTGTCACTGAGGTCACTGTTTCATCCTCTGATAATCATTTATAGGTCTATGTGGAATCATTATGTATTATAGGTCTACTACAGCTGTGGTCTCTGTGCAAGCACCTTGCCTCTCCCTCAACTTTTCATGGCCTGAAGGAATGTTCTGTTGCCGTGGTTAACCTGTTCACCATTGGTCCAATGTTTGCACATATCTATTTGAATCAAATAGGAAAGGTTACCTCTTATTAGTGGACTACTAATCAAAAGTTTTTTTTTTTTTTTAAATTGAGCTGTTGTATGACCCGTGGGCTTGTCTTCACTACCGGACTAAGTCGATCTAAGTTATGCTACTCCAGGTATGTGACTAACATAACTGGAGTCAACGTAGCTTAGGTCGACTTACCCTGGTGTCTTCACTGCGCTACATCAAAGGGAGACGCTCTTCAGTCGACTTCCCTTACTCTTCTTGGAGAGGTGGAGTACCGGGGTCGACTGGAGAGCACTCTGCCATTGATTTAGTGGGTCTTCGCTAGGCCTGCTAGATCGACACCGTTCTCCCGGTAGTGAAGTCCAGCCCACATGGAATGGTGTCTGTGCTAGTAATATTTATAGTCCTATTATAATCAGCTATTGTCATTTGTGCATGGGTTTCTTCGAAACATTTAATTGGGGATAGAAATTTCTCAGTTTTCACAGTTGGTTGAAAAATGTGAAAGAATTATCAAACATTTTGTGGGTTTTCTTTTGTCAAAGATTCACATTTCAGTGATTTTTTTTTTTTTGGTTGAAATTTTTTTAAAAATTGGAACACGTTTTGCAAAAATATAGTAAAAAATTGTTTCGGCTGAAACAACATTTTTTGGGGTCTAAAATCCAATTTCAGAAAATTTTAACCAGTTTTAGTAGTTTATCTCAGAAGTGATTGTGTGTGTGTTTGAGGAAATTTGAGGAACATTTGTTCTTCAATCTTTTATTATAGGATTGGATTTATATGTAAATATTTTTTGGCAAAAAAATATTTACTTATAAATCCAATCCTCAGGGGAGGGATAGCTCAGTGGTTTGAGCATTGGCCTGCTAAACCTAGGGTTGTGAGTTCAGTCCTTGAGGGGGCCACTTAGGAATCAGGGGCAAAATCAGTACTTGGTCCTGCTAGTGAAGGCAGGGGGCTGGACTCGATGACCTTTTGGGGTCCCTTCCAGCTCTATGAGATAGGTATATCTCCATATATTTATTTTATATTTATATATATGATTTTTAATATTTAACTTTTTAAAAGAACCTTCTGTTTCTTTAAATTTTAAATGCACAGAAATTACATGGTCAGATTTGGGTCTCCGTTACACATATGTAAAGCTGGAGTAATCCCCCTGAAGTCAGTGGAGATCCTGTAGTTTTATAGTGGTGTGAATGAGATCATAATCTGGCCAAAGAATTTCATAGCTGAAGCTGTGACAGTACATTTAACTGACCTTTCCATGACAAATTTGGTTGTAATTATATGACCATAACAACTAGGTCATATGACATACTGATTGACAATTTATATATAATTATGTAAAGGAAAGGCATGTTTTTGGTATTGTTCCTCTAGTAAAACTAAATATGCTGGCTAATGTATTCTGTATGTTTAAAGTATGGCTCTACTCTGAAATGTGACTGTGTAAAAATAGTGTTGCGGAATCCGTGTTATCATCTGCCAATGACTTCCCTGTCTAATCCGCTAAACAGAGAAACAAAAAGATGAACTTTTTAAACTGACAGATCTGCAAATTTACATTGAGATCTGAGAGTTAAGCTGGGTTCTTTTCCAGTTCATGCCTCAACAATAAAAATCTTACTTTCGAGAGTTAATTAACAACTTTGTTGACGCTGCCGGAGCTAGAATGGAATCCAGCTCCCTTACCCAAAGTTTTATTGACTGTACAGTACTACAAGGAATAAAAAGTCATAATAAGAAATAACCACTCTTATATAGACATTTTTCAGAGTAGAGCCACTCTGTTTTATACACTTAGATTTACATATATACAGTATCAGTTTCTATTACAGAATACGCAGTGGTCACTATTAAAATGTCAGCATTTGTCAACTCCAACCATACAGTGATAGCTGAGAGATGGCAACAATTTCCCCTTGGTTAGGAGACCAGATCCTGAGATTATTCAGGTTTCAGAGTGGTAGCCATGTTAATCTGTATCAGCAAAAACAATGAGGAGTACTTGTGGCACCTTATCTTAGATAAGGTGCCACAAATACTCATTTTTGCGGGGGGGGAAGGGGGGGAAGATTATTCAGTTATTTCTCAGGCAAACTCCTGTTACAGTCAGAGGGAGTCTGCCGGAGTAAGGAACTCAAGCTTCAGCACAAGAGAAGTTTGCCTGAGTAGGACTTTGACGCCTCATTGACCTTAATGAGCTTTGGATCACACCCTAATGGGTAGTCTCATTGACTTCAATGGAAATACATGTGAGTGAATGCTACGCAACTTGACTAAGGGTTACAGAATCTGACCCTGAGCAAGGAGGGACTTCAGGATTTGAGTCAACAGTTCACCACCTCTGAGCAGGAGCCAGCTGTAGCAAAACTTTCTTCTGCTATTAGTTTTTTTGCTAGAGGCCTGATCTGCTATTGAGCCACTACGTGCTTTGTGGTGTGGCTTAGATAGTTCTGGGCAATAAAGCCCCTTCCCTGAACTCTTAAAGTGCACATGGCAGGGTGACGACTCACCAGCACAGCACCTCCTGCTGGTTGTCAAGGGAATTAGCTCTTTTCAGCCAGGAGCACCCTCTGCCAGCTGCCATCTCACCTGCCGCTGGCCCTGTGTCCCTCCTGGACTCCAGTGCCCTTCTAAATGAGGGTTCTGCCCCCTGGTAGTACCCCCTGAGTCTGGGTCTCCCCTCCCCAGGGAACCCCCACCCTCTATTCCTCCCTTGCCTTAGTGGCAACTGTCAGTCATCATCTAGCACTTGCTTCCTGCAGTCTGTACCAGTCATCATCAGCAAGGGGGGTCAGACCAGCTGCCTCTGCCTAGGTCTGGGCTGCCCCTCTGCAGCCCTAGTACCCTTTTGTGGGCTCTCACCTCAGCCTGTGGCTCTGCTAGGCTGGAGCTCCCCTGCCCTGCCCTGGATACCCTCCTCAGCTTCCCAGGCAGCCAGATCCTCCTCTCTCCATGTAGCTAGAGAGAGTGTATCTTGGCTTTTGGCCCCAGCCCTCTTATAAGGGCCAGCTGGGCCCTCATTAAGCCAGCCACAGCTGTGGCTGCTCTCCAATCAGCCTAGCCTTTCCCCTGCCACAGCCCGCTCCCAAGGCTGTTTTAAGCCCTTCAGGGCAGGAGCGGGGTAACCACCCTGCTACAGTGCACCAGAAAATAAAACTGAATTATTCAATGAGATATTTTGGAAGTAATGCACAGTATTCCCCCCCTGCTCTTGTGTGACAGAAATATGGGAGGAAGAAGACCAAAAAAACCATTGAATGTTGTGTAATTGTTCAAAAATATTAACAGATTCAAAGGCTATCTTGAGCGAGTTACCAAACTGATGTTTTTGTTGAGTGCAATAGTGAAAACAAGCAATGAAATTGATGAAAATAGCAAAATTAGTAGTGTTTCTAATGATGCATTAAATGGAGTTTAAGATATGAACAAACATACTGTGTACTACCAATGCACAGTGCCGTATTTATTATAAAATCTGGTTCTTATTTCCTGTAAATTTCAAATTGTGTGATAACACCAGGGTTGGAAAGAAAAGGCTTGCATTTTTGCTCTGCTATTTCATTTCCCTTAAGGCATAGAATACTGTGTCATTGTATCAGATTTCTATTCATATTCTACATAGCATGCGCTAAAAATCTTTTTGGACAGTTGAAAGTCGGTCAATGACTGGTCCACCTGATCACGTTCTGTATAGAAACGATTAGTTCATCTTTTCATATAAATCTTCATGGTTCAATGGCAGCCCAAAAGAGAGACTTTATTAAAATATGATTTTGTTGCATGCTGTTGTGATATTTATTGGAAAAATCGAAAACTTTCCAATGTGTCAAGCTCTACCAATGAATTATTTTAGTAATAACATTTGCTGACAATTTGTTTTGAGAACACAGTTATAGAAATTGAAACTCACTATATCACATCATTTGATTTACAGTTGTTTAGCTTCTGATTTATTCTTTATCTCACAGATTGCTAAGTTTGGGGCCAAACCAGCAACATGCATGCTGATCAATAATTCTTTCTGAGCTTCTGTAATTGTTATATAGCAAATTAGTGGCTGTTACAGAGCCAAAGTGGCTGCAATGACTTTAATGGAATTACTCCAGCTTTACATCAGTGGAACTGAGATCAGAATCTGGCCCTTGGTGATTAAAGAATGTGTAAAGTAAATATTGCTAGTTTGGTAAGTGCATACATTATCATGTAATATTTCCATTGTGGCCCGTTGTGCTAGGTGCTGAACAGACATATAATAAATGGCAGCCCCTACCCCATTAAACTTGTGGTCTAAAAGACAAAGCGGAGTAGACGAACAAACGTGTTGGAGTGGAATGGTAGCCTGAGTTTCAAAAGTGTTAATTTCCCAGCAGGTTCTACTGAGGGCACTGGGAGCTCAGCACGTTTGGAAGTCAGGCAGGTGCCTAAAATTGAGTGCTCCCCGCCCTGATTGGCTGGTTGCAGTAGCGATTTTTATGCTCCCCTGCGGGCAGGGATTGCTTTCCACAGGTCTCCATTGGGGACCAAGCTGGACCAAAAGGAATAGGGAGACTACTAGTGTCACGGACTAAAAAATGATGCAGCGGGTGCATTTCCTGTGTGCAGTGGGGAGCTCTAGGAAACATGATGACTCGAGCCTCCCCTAGGGTAGTGTGGCTCTGCTCCCCTCCACCCCAACTCATGGCACTACTTTTATAGCACAATCTGGTCCTATGCATTTAGTTTCTCAATCCAAAATACATATATGAAGGTTCAGGACAGGAACAAGATGCATTTTCCTCAATATAGTTGTCTGCTTCAAAACTGTGCTAAATGACTGAAAACAAAAGTTAAGTAAAGGGAAAAAAAGGTCAATCAAAATTAAACATTCTGAAATGATTGAAACTAAGTGTTTTGAATGACTTAAAATGAAAAAAAAAATAGATTTTTGGTATTTGTGAATATTTTTGAGGTTATGGCTTTTTGTCTCAATTGGAGATGGAAAAAAATGTGGAACACTTGAAAATATTTGCAGGATGGGAAAACAGTTTCCCACCCAGCTCATAGACTCTAAGGTCAGAAGGGGCTATCTTGATTAGCTTGTCTGATCTGCACATTACAGGCCACAGAACCTCACCCACCCACTCCTGTACTAGCCCCGTAACCTCTGGCTGAGTTACTGAAGACCTCAACTCATGTTTTAAGGACTTCAAGTTACAGAGAATCCACCATTTACACTAGTTTAGTTTAAACCTGCAGGTGGCCCAGGCCCCATGCTGCAGAGAAAAGCGGAAAACCCACCGAGTCTCTGTCAATCTGACCTGGGGAATATTCCTTCACAACATCATTAGCTCCCCTCCAACTCCTGGCTTCGATCACTAGCTCCACCTTCTCTACTCCCATTAACTGTCAGGTAGAGAGTTCAGTTCAGGAGAGAGTAACTTTTATGGTACCACACAGGGGGAGAAGTGATTTCTTGTGGAACCAGGATGGAAAACATTTAGGCATCAGTCAAGAACAGCATCTTAAGGTTTACTTTTGTTGTTAAGTGTTTGGTCAAGTCCAAACTATTTTACCGGTTATTAAACTTCAAAAATAGAAAACTTTTCTTGATGTCCAACTTAAATCATAGTCTTTCTTTTTAAGTCATTCCCTGCAAATTCTTAATTAATTTTGTTGTCCTCTTGCCAATGTTCCTGCTGGTATCATCATACATAGAACTGAACTCAGTAGTCTAGGTGTCTGATTTACAGTAGCAGAGAATTTGGTCCATAGTCTCTCCAGAACCATGTATATAGGACATTAATTTCACTGCTCCCTGATATGTCTCTAAAGATGGTCCCAGACTATTTGAACTGCCATCATATAAGACAGCAACTAATGTCCAGTTTGGAGTCCTAGGTCTGAGTAGGCTTTACTGCTTTGGGTACAGTTTTATAAAATGCCAGTGTCAAAGTGTGTTGGGGCTCCCTGTGATGGTACTGAGTTCCTAACTCCCACCCCTTGCCTTGGGGTGGAGATCCTACCGACTGCCTCTGGGGCAGCAGGAATTCACTCCAACCCCAATCAATCAGCAAATAAATAGTTCAAGTGCAGCCCCACCTCTCCCAGGTTTAGCCCCTCAGGGACCAATCAGGGGCCTCCTACCCTTTGGGCTCTGGCTCAGTTGTGTGTGGTTCAGGCTCACAATGGCCACGCAGACAGGTGGCTCAGTGGGCCTGTCCCTCAGCTCAGATTCTTAGCCTGCTGTGCTCCAGGGGTAAGTTGTAGCTAACCAGGCTGTGGACAGTCAGGCCTAGTGGTTAGAGCTGGGTCCATGGTGGGCAGAGTCCAGGGCCAAGCCCAGGGCCAAATCCAGAGTCAGTACCACAGGGACAGAAGCCAAATGCCAGAACTGGAGGGTCAATCAGAGTTGTAAGCCAGAGGTGGAGCTGGGGAGCAAGTGCTGGTATAGGGTTGCCACCGGTCCGGTTTTCCCCCAGACAGTCCAGGTTTTGGCTTGTGTGACCGGGTGCCATTTAACAAGCCCTGATGTCCAGTTTTTTGATCTGTGGAAAAGGAAGCAACTCTGAGTGGAAGGAAGGAGGCAGCACAGCAGCAATAGCTGCCGCTGCCTCTAGGACCAGGTTGCTTGTACTGCTTGTAGTGGCGCATGGCCCTGCTCAGCCCAGAAGTGTCGGGCAAGGAGGCCTGGGCTGTGCTGGTGAAGACCCTGCAAGCGATGGTGGTGGGGCCTTGGAGGCAGAGGCAGAGGAGGGGGCAGGGCCTCAAGGGAAGAGGTGGGGCAGGGGCAGGGCCTTGGGGGAAGAGACAGGGCTGGGGCAAGGCCTCAGGGGTCCAGTTACTAGCCATTAAAAAGTTGGCAACCCTAGGCTGGAGCAGGGACAGGAAACTGGAACTAGGGCAAGCACAGCTGCAAGCATGGTACAAATTGAGCAGCTATTGATCAGCTGTGGGGGCCAGACTTATATGCAAGATTGCTAAACCAGTAGCGAGTCAGGGACTGTGGCTTCTCCAGCTGTTCCAGGGCAGTACAGCTGGGCTCATTGGTTGCCTAGCAGCAAAGCTAGTCAGGGAGCAGGCCAGCAGCTGGCCTTAGCTGGTCTGGCCCCTGATACAAGTCCAGCCTTCCCAGTGCTACTGCTGATCTGTGGAATGAGGGGTCTACTAAAGCAGGGGTTCTCAAACTGGGGGTTGGGAGCCTCAGGGGGTTGTGAGGTTATTACATGGGGGGTTGTGAGATGTCAGCTTCCACCCAAACCCCGCTTTGCCTGCAGCATTTATAATGTTAAATATATTTGAAAGTGTTTTTAATTTTTATGGGGGGGTCACACTCAGAAGTTTGCGAAAGGGGTCACAAGTACAAAACTTTGAGAACTGCTGCACTAAAGCATCACCCGATCTTTGGTTTAACAACGTGTAATATCTGACAAAATGGGAAACCTTGGCTCTTACCAAAATACCTATGTACATGATTGTCATTCAGGTTTTTGATCTGAGAATGCATTAATTATGATTAAAATTATTTCATCATGAAATTGAATGATAAGATTTTGTTATTAATATCCCAGACACAATTTTGAATGATAAAAGTATGCTATTTTAAATGGGCCATTTCACTGTTTTACAGTTTGATTTGTTAACCACTTTTTTCTTTCTTTTTTTGTTTTTTTTTGTTTTTTTACAAAAATTTTCCATCTTATACTCCTGTATGGTGAGTCCACTGGGATGTTGGCTCAGTCATTATTTCATTAATCCACCTCCTGGTAACATGCCTGTTATCTGGTCTAAAGATTGACTTCCGTCCTATTGCTGCTTCATCTGGAAAATTGTTTTGGTAGTAAATCTCTCTGAAAATTAGCATGCCTCATTCCCTCAAGAGAAATTACATTTTGCCCTTTTTAATGTCAACTGTTTGGCCCCAAGAACTTTGTTGATTTTATTACTGATAATCAAGTTTGATATGATGTGTTTTACAGAAACTTGGCTTCCACTGCTTGGTAATTTGGCACTAAGTGCAGCCAGGCCAGCTGATTACGTGTTTTTCCATCGACCCTGCCAAAATACAAGAGGTGGCAGGGTAGACACACTTACTCCTCCCTTCCTTTGCTGGGAAGTCTGATTTGGGTGGGTTCTTTTCTTCTTTTCAGTACTTGTGATGCTTTTTATTGTTGATCATCTTCTCTATGTGTTACTGAACATGTGTTGGTTGTGAGAGATTTTAATCTTAGTGTGACGCAGGCAAAGGCTATGTCTGAGCAATTGATTCTAAATGAGAATTTAGGTGCCTATATTTAGACACACATTTTTGAAAATCTTATGTTCTTGGCCCTGCTTTGTTAAATAAGCTGCATTTTGAAATTGCAGTGATTAATAGCCATAGATAAGCACCCACAAAAAAAGAAAGAAAAATATTATTTTGGCTCAATATTTAATTTCTGGACAACAGTAGATTGCAAGTTGCAAGGAAGAGTCCACTGAAATAATGAAAGTAAATAGCCCACATCAGTACTTTAGTAGTATAAGATTATACTCACTATATACAACACCTTTTCCATCTGGTGCTTTCACTAAAGTAGGATCATCAGTGGGGGTAAATTGCCACAACTCCCTTGACTTCAATGGAACTATGCTGATTTGCATTAGATGCAAACCTTTGTCTTGCAAGATTGTTGTTTTGCTAAATTGTCATTGCTGTATCTTTTTTGTGGGGGATTTAGGGTAGAAATCCAGAATAATCATTCAGCTCTCATCACGTAGTCTTCTGTGAAAGAATCTGGAATCTAGACCTGATTATTGCCTTAGAAAATCAATCTAATTCACCTATGCATAGGTACTTTGATGAATATTATAGAAATACTTAGTCCCATCCCTTCTCTAAGGATGATAGACTCAGTAGTCCAATATTCAGCATTTGTACTTGGATTTGCTACAGCTCATTTTCATTCTGAAGTGCACTATTATATTTTATTGTCTTGTTTGGTGAAGGATACCAGCTGTTTATTTCCTGTATCATCTTCCTTTCACAGTCACTTTGTGTTCAGCACTGCATTCTCAGTGTAACCTCTTCTCCAACATTTACTTTGTAGTTCTATTGGATGAATCCGGCAGGAATGGTAGCTATGCCATGGAGGAGCGCTTGAAAGGGATGTGTAGAGTTAGCTGTTTCATTCAATAGTTACATGACTCTTGGCTGAAACTTTCATTCCAGGCTTTTCTGTTCCTTGTTTACATATGCCATTTTTTAACTGGTGATAATGGGAATGGGAGAATAAAATAAACAGGGCATGAAGACTGTCATGGTGGACAGAACAGTGGGGAGTGAGAAATAGACATCAGGTTGTGTAAATTGTTGCTCCATTGAAGTCAAGATCTGAGATGTAAACCTCACATGTCTTTTGTGACATAATGTTGAGCAATTAAAACAAAACACAATAGTTATCTAAAATGGAGGAAGCCTAGCTCTACCTTCATTGAATGGATTTGTACTCGGCAACTATACATTAGTACTGTATAAGATGCCTTACTGGAGGACAAGATTGATTGTAGTTGACTAGGATTGAGATTATGTTTAAGAAGTTGATGGATACCGAATATTATTATTATTATTAATGTATTATTTGCACTATGGTATCAGCTAGTGGTGGGGCCATTATGGTAGGCACTATACAAACACAGAACAGAGATGGTCTCCAAAGAAGTCTAAATAATATCAGTAGCCTATGGATTTTGGATATGAATCCACATATTACTAACACTATGAAAAGTGGAAGCTCCTTCTCTGGAGGTTTACAAAAGGAGGCTGGATAGCCATTTCTCTTGGATGGCTTAGACACAATAAATCCTGCATATTGGCAGGGGATTAGACTAGATGACCTTTGTGGTCCCTTCTAACCCTATGGTTTTATGATTCTGTGAAACTTCTTGGGCAACAGGAGAAGGGTTGTCCTGGCACTATGGAGGGAAAACAGAAGAGACCCTGATGAGCAGAAGGGAACTGCAGACAGGAGCACAGAATAACAAACGTGAGTGTAGTTGTAGTATCTGAGCTCTTCACAATCTTCAAGATATTTATCCTCACAACACCTCTGTGAGGTAGGGCAGTGCTATTATCCCCATAGTATAGATGGGAACTGAGACAAAGTAGCTTGCCCAAAGTCACACAGCAATGAATTTGATCTGGGTGTCCTGAGTCCCGGGTTAGCGCCCTATCCACTTGGCCATTCTTCGTCCCTATCATACCATCACTTTTGGTATCCAAGATTTGTGGTAAATTGTTTTTGTATTTTTTTATAAATAGAAGGATTGTTTAAAATGCTAATACTGGTACAGATATAGGTTCTCGCAATACCTTTGGCACGGTATTTTGTCACTTCCAATCCCTGTCTGAATCTAGCAACACAATGCCCTGCTAAAATGGGGTGGTGATGATTGTATCTGAGCCCTCAGTGTTTGGTTCAGTAATTAAATGCCATATGTGACTAGTTACCACAGCAATAGTGAGAAATTATATTAATTTACTTGCAGTATCGCAGCACACTCATCCTCACTTCAGTTTCAGTTTTCCAGTGTTGGAGTCAAGTAACTAGAATTTAACTTGAGCAACTGCATTTGCAAACATGACTGATATGCTTGGTGTCTGAGTGAATCATTGTGGATGTCAAAATGATTGTTTTTGCTGAACCATGGGAACTTGTACACCGGACTCTTTAGCTGTTGCTTTTCCGAAGTAGCTTCTATCACATATGTCAGCTAAGACTGGCCAATCATATTGTATGAAGCCATTGCAAACTTTGATCTACTACTTACTGTGTGTGTCTGCTATTTACTGATATTTAATATGGCTTTCACAGAAAGACAAAATGTGTAAGGACCCGGTTGTTACATGCTTAGTCACTCAAAGTAGCACCTTAGTTCATATCTGCAATATAATGGGCTACTCACTGTAACTTCAGCTACGTTTACCCTATGGGCTAGAGAGTGATTTCCTAGCTTACGTAGACCCGCTCATGCAAGCACTCATCAAGCTAGCATGCTATGCTAAAAATAGTAGTGTAGCTGCAGTGACATGCATTGAAGTGGTGGCAGCATGGGTCTGCATCTTGATCACAAACTCCACGGGTACATTCTGGGGTGGTACCACCGCTGCTGCCTACCGTGCTACTGTGGCTACATTACTGTTTTTAGCATGCCAGCTCGATGAGTGCTGATGAGCTCTAATTGTGGACACGGCCTAAAGTTGTGAGATTCTGGTTCTAAATTTGATATAGCTGGGCTTTGTAAGGAAGAAACGTACTTGTGTCAGGCCGTATTCTATGTAATGCATTTTGATGCAACAGAATAGAGTTATTCCATGAGCACAAGCAAGACTGGCATTGGCCTAAAGCTGATGGATAATATGGAAGATAGATAGTATTTAAGTATTTCCTGTTCAGCTTCCCTCCCCCTCCCCCACATCCTGGTTGTTTTGCTTCTGATGGCATACACAGTGCAGATCTATTTCTTTGAACGAGTATGTTAAAATACCAGTATACCTAAAGAGTTCCATTCCATTAAAAGTGGATGAGTGATTCCATGTTGATGAAATTATGCGAAGCAACAGTTACTCAAATTCTCCAGCCAGCCAGGAATTCTGTGGGTGCAGAATTGCCAACAGCAACATGTTAACACTTCCACAAATGTGCTGGAGAATTTACTAAAGTCGGTAAATTAATTACTTGACACTGCTCCCTAAATTGTGACTAACAGACGTAAAGTCCTCAAATGGATAGGATAGCATAATAATGTAATTCAAAGGGGAGTTGTATAAATAAGTGGTTGAGAAAGAAGTATCTTAGGCAGTTCATACTGACTAGAGAATGGAAGCAGTTGGTTAACTTAGTGAAGCAAAATAGATAAGTCAACAAGGACCTAACAAAATTGTGGACAACAGGCAAATCATTGAGCTAGACCAGTGATCCTTAACCCTTTCCATACCATGACCCTATAGAACAAGAGTTGCTTCAGGAGCTCCCTCCCATTTAGACATAAAGAGAGAAAGCACGGTTGCAATCCCCCCTTGACATATTTGCCATCTCCCTGAAGGTCAGAGTTGAAAACCCATGAGCTAGACCAACTATAATAAAGTACTATATTTATGTAATACTGTGCTGCAAGTTCACAAATATGTGCTGGTTTGTGGCTGGACAAATATAATAGCTAAAGGTGATTGGAAAATGGTCCGTCCCCCCTCCTCATGAAAAATGAAAATGTTTCTGTGGAAAATTTCAGCATTTTGTCAAAAATAAAAAATGCCAAACTCAAAAATCTTTCAACTTTCAGTTAAACGAACACATTTTCAAGGAAAACAGACACCTTCAAAGAACTGTAGTTAAAATAAAAAAAAAAGAACTTTTAAAACCAGCCTTAATAATAGCTGTAGTGGATTTTAAACTGGTATCCAGTGTACATAATTTATTTTACACAATGTAGAGGTAACAGATGGGACAAGACTCTGGAGAAATTTTAAGTATATTAAACCTATGAAATATCATTGCATAAATTACAACCAAAGAAAATTACAGTATTCATTGCAATCCATCAAAGGCGCTGCAGAGTCTTGCATCAAATCCTCAAGAAAAGTCAATAGATTGAAAGAAACTTTTGGGAAGTTTTTTTCTTAATGTGCGGATTGAAAAGTAAAACAGAGCCTCTGGATTTCATTCCACTTGATTTTAATGGTGACTTCTCTTAGTGAAGTGGGAAGATACAATGCAAGTTTGCAAAATACTTTGGCACCTCAAAGTGCCTTTCTAGTTCAGTAAGAGAAGCAGACATCTTCAGTGAAATGTAGTTGAAAATAAAAAGAATTGGAGTCAACTAACACAGATTTGTTGCTTCGCTGATCATTTTTTGTCAAATGTATATTCCATACCACAAAATTCTTTGATAGAGTTTCAAAAGTGGAAGTTTTTCAATAGATTAGTTTTGAATAGTTCAGAACTCATCTATTGAAAAACGTCCACTCTTGAAACCTAATCAAAGAATTTTGTGGTATGGAATATACATTTGACAAAAAAAGATCAGCAAAGCAACAAATCTATTTGTCATCTGCATAACAATATTTAAAGTCATTTGAGTAATAAAATCAGACAGTGCAAGGATATAGACAGAGAAGAATGCAGTGCCAAGAACTCAAATCCCGTGGGACATCAGCTGCAAGCAAAAAGGACTTGCCTAAGAGCTTCTCTATTAAATAGTGTATGAATTGTTGGACAAAAATAATCCTAGCCAGCACAGAGCAGAGGTGGTAAGGTCCAGATGGGAGTCAAGTATTTTCAATAAACAACTGAGAGTATTAAAAGCAGAAAACAGAGTACCTCAGAGTAACAAATATAAACTTGTACTCAGAAACAAATGTACCGTAAACATCTCAGAAGATTCATCACATCATACTCTACAGTACAGTGGAATGAAGGGTTCCAGTAGTCAGTTCTAAATCCACACTGGAAATTAGGAGAACACATTCTAATTTGTGATAATGTCTGCAGCAGAAGAACCTGCTCAGGAATGATTCAGTTAAACCGAATTTCACCAATGTGTATCTAACTCAAAAATAATAATAGTGGCAAAAGGGCGGTGGGAAGAATGACTAAATGGAAAGGCTTGAAAAATAGTGCAGATGTAAGCCTCGTTGGAAGACGCTTAGCTAGGATAGCATTTTATTTTAGCAGTTCACTGGAAGGCTAGGTGATTTGTCCACTGAGAGAGTGCTCATGAGAGATCGATTTCATGGTCTGATACATTCCTCTTCCTATTTTACAAGAGTACTGGTGAGAATGTACTAATTGTACATTCCTTGGGATTCCTCCTCTTAGGTTGGGGAAATGTAGGAAGATGTGGGAAACATGATTCCTATAATCCCAGACCAAATATGCAGCACTCTTTTGTGCTGTAATTTTTGTTTACCATCCAACAAGAATCACCTGTTGCTGTTTTCTCCTCTTTATTGAATTTGTATTAAGTCTTTATTAAAATGATCTCAGTTTCCTATTGTGGGGCATTTTCTATATGTAGCTGTGATTCCTTAGCATCTGATATCACTTCATGCAGTGTACTACTTTCCAACATATTTCTGCTCTAATACAAAAAGGTCATATCCTTCATCTGGTCTTTCCTCTTGGTCTATCTGTGACTGATTTTCTCTCCAATCTATGCAGTCATAGGAGCCTGAGTTGGAAAAGACCTATTAGATCATGCAGTTCTCCTTCTTGCCAATGCAGGATATAGTCCCCCAGATAGAGGACATAGGAGATATTAAACTGATGCCTTGCTTTATTTTAGCCAAAAGGCTAAGAGAAGGCCTCCTGATCATTTCTGATTGACATTTAAACTCTCATCTGTTGTTAATTTTTCAACAAATTATTATCCAGAACATCTGCTCATGCCCAGCAAAATTTTACTTCCTACTCTTAAAGCTGACTTCCCCTGTGGACTGGTGAGAAATGTTACTAAAACCAGGCATTCTACAATTCACTCTAGTGTTTTGGATAATGTTCCATTGCAGAAATGTAAACTGAAACCAGTGTTTGGATCTTCATGGTTTGCCTTACAGCTGAGAGCCCTGAGAGCAAAATATTGGCATAAAGAATGGAAAGCCTTTGGGGCTTCCCTTCATGTTTATTTGGAAATATTGTATAATGTTCAACAGACATTTGATGTGGTCTACAAGAGCGCCTTGACATTCATACACTATACAAAAGATGGAAATACAGTTGCTCTTCAAACTTCTGAAACCAATAGGATATGATTCAAATTTATTTTAGATACTTTAATTTGTATCAGTTGTATCCTAAAGTGACTAGGATATTAAACAATACAGTTTCCAAGTTAAAATAAGTAAATGCATCCTGGCCAGGGGGAGAGAATAATTTTGAATTAAAGGCAAGTGTAAAGGTGCTCTAAAAGACTTTCAGACTGAGAAGTTACTAAATCACAGGCCCTGGTTCTCATGGGAGACTGCAATCACCCTGATATCTGCTGGGAGAGCAATACAGCGGTGCACAGACAATCCAGGAAGTTTTTGGAAAGTGTAGGGGACAATTTCCTGGTGCTGGAGGAACCAACTAGGGGCACAGCTTTTTTTGACCTGCTGCTCACAAACCTGGAAGAATTAGTAGGGGAAGCAAAAGTGGATGGGAACCTGGGAGGCAGTGACCATGAGATGGTCGAGTTCAGGATTCTGACACAAGGAAGAAAGGAGAACAGCAGAATATGGACCCTGGACTTCAGAAAAGCAGACTTTGACTCCCTCAGGGAACTGATGGGCAGGATCTCCTGGGAGAATAACATGAGGGGGGAAAGGAGTCCAGGAGAGCTCGCTGTATTTTAAAGAATCCTTACTGAGATTGTAAGAACAAACCATCCCGATGTGTAGAAAGAATAGTAAATATGGCAGGCAACCAGCTTGGCTTAACAGTGAAATCCTTGCTGATCTTACACAAAAAAGAAGCTTACAAGAAGTGGAAGCTTGGACAAATGACCAGGGAGCAGTATGAAAATATTGCTCAGGCATACAGGAGTGAAATTAGGAAGGCCAAATCACAATTGGAGTTGCAGCTAGCAAGGGATATTAAGGGTAACAAGAAGGGTTTCTTCGGGTATGTTAGCAACAAGAAGAAAGTCAAGGAAAGTGTGAGCCCCTTACTGAATGAGGGAGGCATCCTAGTGACAGAGGATGTGGAAAAAGCTAATGTACTCAATGCTTTTTTGCCTCTGTCTTCACAAACAAGGTCAGCTCCCAGACTACTGCACTGGACAACACAGCATGGGAGGAGGTGACTAGCCCTCTGTGGAGAAAGAAATGGTTCGGGACTATTTAGAAAAGCTGGACGAGCACAAGTTCATGAGGCCAGATGCACTGCATCCAAGGGTTCTAAAGGAGTTGGCGGATGTGATTGCAGAGCCGTTGGCCATTATCTTTGAAAACTCATGGCAATCGGGGGAGGTCCCGGATGACTGGAAAAAGGCTAATGTAGTGCCCATCTTTAAAAAAGGGAAGAAGGAGGATCTGGGGAACTACAGGCCAGTCAGCCTCACGTTAGTCCCTGGAAAAATCATGGAGCAGGTCCTCAAGGAATCAATTCTGAAGCACTTAGAGGAGAGCAAAGTGTGATCAGGAACAGTCAACATGGATTCACCAAGGGCAAGTCATGCCTGACTAACTTAACTGCCTTTTATGATGAGATAACTGGCTCTGTGGATGAGGGGAAAGCAGTGCACATGTTATTCCATGACTTTAGCAAAGCTTTTGATACAGTCTCCCACAGTATTCTTGCCGGCAAGTTAAAGAAGTATGGGCTGGATGAATGGACTATAAGGTGGATAGAAAGCTGGCTAGATCATCGTGCTCAACAGGTGGTGATCGATGACTCCATGTCTAGTTGAGAGCCAGTATCAAGCGGAGTGCCCCAAGGGTCGGTCCTGGGGCCGGTTTTGTTCAATATCTTCATTAATGATCTGGAGGATGCCGTGGATTGCACCCTCAGCAAGTTTGCAGATGACACTAAACTGGAGGACTGATAGATACACTGGAGGGTAAGGATAGCATACAGAGGGACCTAGACAAATTAGAGGATTGGGCCAAAAGAAATCTGATGAGGTTCAACAAGGACAAGTGCAGAGTCCTGTACTTAGGATGGAAGAATCCCATGCACTGCTACAGACTAGGGACCGAATGGCTAGGCAGCAGTTCTGAAGAAAAGGACCTAGGGGTTACAGTGGACGAGAAGCTGGATATGAGTCGACAGTGTGCCCTTGTTGCCAAGAAGGCTAACGGCATTTTGGGCTGTATAAGTAGGGGCATTGCCAGCAGATTGAGGAACGTGATCATTCCCCTCTATTCGACATTGGTGAGGCCTCATCTGGAGTACTGTGTCCAGTTTTGGGCGCCACACTACAAGAAGTATGTGGAAAAATTGGAAAGAGTTCAGTGGAGGGCAACAAAAATGAGTAGGGGTCTGGAGCACATGACTTATGAGGAGAGGCTGAGGGAACTGGGATTCTTCTGAAGAAGAGAAGAATGAGGGGGGATTTGATAGCTGTTTTCAACTACCTGAAAGGGGGTTCCAAAGAGGATGGATCTAGGCTGTTCTCAGTGGTAGCAGATGACAGAACAAGGAGTAATGGTCTCAAGTTGCAGTGGGGGAGGTTTAGATTGGCTATTAGGAAAAACTTTTTCACTAGGAGGGTGGGGAAGCACTGGAATGGGTTACCTAGGGAGGTGGTGGAATCTCCTTCCTTAGAGGTTTTTAAGGTCAGGCTTGACGAAGCCCTGGCTGGGATGATTTAGTTGGGGATTGGTCCTGCTTTTAGCAGGGGGTTGGACTAGATGACCTCCTGAGGTCCCTTCCAACCCTGATATTCTATGACTCTATGATTCTATGAAGAAATATTTAATAAAGCTGACCAAAAATTTTCTGTTGAAATTGTTTTTCAAGGGAAAATTGAGTATTTGACTCAGTGAACTTTTTTGTGAAAACTCTCTGCTTTTCACAGACATTTCTGAATTTTCATTGGAAACCACCCTCCCCCCCCAAAAAAAAAAACTAAAAAGGATTTGTTTTTTGACTGAAAACCTTTGGTTTTTCAACAAAAAGTCAAAATTTCCACACAAAACCTATCAACCACACACCTTCAAGATCTAGGGGTCCTACACACGCCTATCACAACATGTGGTGTAACTCATCCAGTGCACTAAATGCCCCAATAACAATTATGTGGGTAAAACCAGACAATCGCTACACTCTCAAATGAACTCTCACAGAAAAATGATGAAAGATAAAAACTCCATATCGCCCGTGGGCGAAAACTTTTCGCAAGACAATCACTCCATATCTGACCTCTCAGTCCCTGTCCTCAAAGGAAACCTGCACAGCACATTCAAAAGACAAACCTGGGAGCTTAAATCTGTAACTTTGCTAGACACTAAAAATCATGGTCTGAATAAAAACACTGGATTTATGCTTATTACAACAATCTGTAACCCACTAACCCCTCCTCTGCCCCAATTTTGTCCTATAACTGCAGAGGTATTAAAGCAACATTTCACCTTAAATGGTCACTTATGTGTCAACTACTTATGCTAAACAAACTATCTGTTCCACCTTGTATTTAACTGTGACACTCTGAGTATCTTTCCCAGAACTGAAGAAGAATTCTCTGTAGCTCGAAAGCTGGTTTCTTTCAACAGACATTGATCCCATAAAAGATATTACCTCATCCACCTTGTCTCACAGGGAAAAAAACACCTCATTTTCTGACCAGCTCTCATATTTATGTTGAACCTTCATTGTTATAAGATGTTGTTTATGAGTAGAAATGATTCAGATTACAGTTTATCCAATAGGTGACGTCTAATAGGTAAGAGTTTACACCTATTTCCTCTTGCAATTACCTCATCTGTAGGAAGGAAGAGGAAGTGGAGAAAGGTTGCAACCAGCTACCTGCCGCTTGAGTGCTGATCAACCGCTAAGAGTAGGATTTTCAAAATAATTCAGCACTGGCTGATCTCTGCTCCCATTGGAGGGAGTTTTATCATTGACTTCAGTGGGGGAAGAGTTAAGCCAGCAGTTGTGTTTTGGTACTATTTTTAACAGTTATGACTCTTTCTTAGGGTTCTTCATAACTTTCACTATAGCTTCATGACTACAGAGCTGTCCTACAGTAGTAAATGTTAGTTGACACTTACTGTAAATACAACACTTGTATGATTAACAATACCATAAGTTAAGAAATGGTGCACTGCTGTTGTGTAAAGAAAATAAAAGGTGCTTCTGGTGGGACGATGCGTTATGCTTTCATTTACACCCCTCCAGTAATGTGATAGCAACTGTACAGTAATAGTAATTTTATATTGTAATTAGCTGCTTCTGCTTTGTGTGATGTACAAGAGGTTTTTAACACTTTGAAATTTTGCAGCTGTACTTTCCTTACTGAAAGATATCATTTTCACTTTTTTTCTGTTTCAGAATAAAAGCCATGGATTGAGCTTTGTGCGGATACATGCACCTTGGAATGTGCTTAGTCGAGAAGCAGAATTTCTTAAAATAAAAATGCCCACTAAAAAGGTAAGAACTATCCCACTTTTAGGAACTAGCTGTATTATGCAGAGAAACACATTATGGGCCTGATTCTCCTCTTACACCACTATAAATTAGGAGTAACTTCACTGAGGCCAGTGGAGTTACAAAAGTGTCAAACCAGTATAAGTAGGAGATCTGGCTTTTTAGTTCATTCTGTGAATTATTTTAGTACCATTTAATATTCACAATTGGACTTAAGGGGGGATTTTCCTTGAATTTTGATGGGAAGGAGGTACCAAATTCCCTGAGGCGCCTTTGAAAAATCCCATACATAAGTATTAAAGGCTATATTAAGCAGGAACAACCTTCTTTCATTTGTGGTAAATGCTTTTATCTCTGGTCCAGCTGTCTTTTCAAGAGGCTTTGTCAGGCCCCAGAACTACTATCATGCAGTTTGTTTATTATTAATTATTATAATTATTACTAGGAATTATTTATATTATGTCCGTTCTAAAAGGCCTCAATAGGACCTCACTGCGCTGGGTTCTGTGCAAATACAGAAAAGAGAATCTCTGCATTGAAGGGTTGTCAGTCAAAGACAAAAAGGGTCAGATTTTCAAACTTGTGTTGTAGCCATGTTGGTTCTAGGATATTAGAGAGACAAGGTGGGTGAGGTAATATCTTTTATTGGACCAACTTCTGTTGGTGAGAGAGACAAGCTTTCAAGCTTACACAGAGCTCTTCTTCAGGCCTGGGAATAATAATCTGAGTGTCACAGCTAAATATAAGGTGGAACAGATTGGTTAGCTTTTTCATCGGCAGAAGCTGGTTCAGTAAAAGATATTACCTCACCCATTTTGTGTCTCAGATTTTCAAAGGCATTTTGGTGCCTAAAGACCTTTGAAAAATCTGTCCAAAAGGCCTAGTCTAGAGAAGGATTTAAAAGTATCCTGTTAGATAAAGATACCTAGCTCAGTCTAGACTTTCTAAACTTTAGTCAAGACAAAGCAATTGTACTTCAGCACATGCTAAACTGATTGCATTCAAGCCTAGTGATGAGGCTAGACTATGGCTCAACTTACTAAGATTGCGCTAACAGTGTTAACTGTGTCTACACTGGTTTTCATTGAGTAGAGTTTTCATTGAGTTAAACTAGCTAGATTGAGATAACTCATGTGAGAAAAGAATCTTTCCCCCCGCCAGTCTAGACAAGGCCAAACAAAGGAAGGATAGGGGATGGAGACTAATATACAAGCAAAAACGAGTCTGAAGAAGAATTGGCAAAGCTTTGATAGTTACACTATTGTTGTGGGGTTTTTTTTGGCTTTTTTTAAGTGGGGATAGAGGTCGAGAGTAGAAAAGAAGGGAAAGAGCTTGTCACCTGTCTAGCCATGATCAGCAGGCTGGGATTTGTAGACATCATGGAAGAGATGAGTTTTAAGGAGGGATTTGACTGAGGATATGGTAGTAGCTGTTGAGATTTTATCGGGAATTTTCTCCATGCATAAGGTCCAGTGTGGAAGAAAGCACGGCAGGGTTAAGGGAGAAGCTGGCTGGTGTGTGTTAAGCACTGGGAATGCTGGCAAAGATTTTGCTGTTGTTGACACCGGTGTCTCCAGATTTGCCCTAGTATAATAAAAACAATGTCACGTGTTGTTCTTTCCTGTCCTGGCATTTACAGAGAAGATTCAGAGCTTTCACTGCAGTTGTTGAGCTGCAGGATGCTGACTTTGGAGACCAAATCCCTGAACTTGTGATCCTGCTGCCATTTAAATATAGTGTAACTCTCCTGTAATCAATGGAGCTGCTCCTGATTTAAGTTAGTGATTCTACTCAGCAACTGTTGTTTTGACCTGATGTTAGCTGAATCACAGAAGTGGGATCAATTGTCTTAATTGGTAATTTATCAGTTATTTGTTTTAGCCAGTGTTGGTTTATCTGTTCTTCAAATCTCAGAATATTTCTTCTTTCTCAGTAACTGTTGCCATCTATAGGATCAGAATTAGTGTATGGTCAGTTATTTAGTTAGGGAGTTATTAAGCTTGGTCGGAGGATAAAAGGAACTGGGAATTATGATAGTTTTCTTCTTACCCGCTCTTTTATTTTTGGTGTGTTTTCAATCTCACTCAAAGGTCACTCAAATTGCATAAGCATCTTTGGACAAGTGACAGAATGCCAGTAAATTAAACTATCTGATACTATTTGGCAAAAAATAAGGTTGGCTTCAATTCTATGGGTAAAATCCCTTTAAAATAATAAAAGATTGTGCAGGATGGAAATTCAGTAAAGTTTGGGTTCAGGAATGTTCAGACAACAACATGAAAGTTAAAGTGACTATCTTTGTAATAATATATAGTTTGCTGTTGTGTGTATGCATGTGCGCACACTTACTTCATATTCAACACCATGGATTTTTTTCTTCACACCTATAGAAACTTTGTGTGATATTTAGTGCCAGTTGCTCCTGTTGATCACCAGGGTGTTGACCCTGAAGAACAATTCCCTGAACTCACAATCATGTTGCCATTTACGCTGGCTGGGCGTACCCATATCTCCCATGGATGTTAGTAGAAGTTATGTGCTCAGAATGAACTAGATGCTGGCATTTAACCCCAAGCCTTAAGCAGGGGGCAATGTAGAGCTGCACTTCCCCAGGAGAGACCTAGGGGAAATTGGTTTCAAACAGACAAGCACAATATCCCCAGTTGTGCTTCCTGTACATAGGGGTGTGGATTTAGTACCAGCCAGTAGGTTGGTACAGAATCACCAGCCCTGTCCCCTTTTCAGCATCCTGCTGTTCTACTGAAAGGGACAAAATAATGGACCTTCTATTCCTGCTAGATACCAGAGACATCTCAATAATACCTAATGCTTAATGTAGTTAACCTTACACCCACTTTACATCACCTGTGCATTAGCAGAACAGTGTAAATGTGAATCTGACTCTTGATATTTATTCATAGCCAGAAGTATAATATATTGCTACTAATACAAAATTATCCATAGACATAATTACAGAGAGAATATCATATGTTGATATTATAATTCTAAAGGGGAAGTCCTCTTGTTCCGAGTAACAGGATTCAGTGAATCATTCAAGATCTATGTGTACATTTTCAAACTAAATGCAAATGTTATTTACTAGAGCAAATAATGTGGTATAACTAATTTCCATACTTGTACCTATAGGACCAGATGATCAAAAGGGCAATTGGACAACAAGCATAAATCAAAAACTTATGAGAAGTATTCCCATTTGCACCCACAATGCATTCTGTGAGTGCAAAAAATGGGCCAAAATTATGCAGGATTAAAACGTGATCACAAACAGGGATGTTGGTTCTCAGCTTTCCTAAAAAGGTACCTCATACTATTTAAAAACTAAGAGTGTTATGTTTCATGAGCCTCTGTAAATAATATGTAACATGAAAGTTTGTGTTAGACGGTGTCTACATATTGTTGACAAAATGATTTTACAGCCCCCTCTGTTACCTAGACAGGACATCTCCAGTTAAAGAAAATGCACAGACTAGGAAATTATATTTTTGTAATTTTTGTAATTACAGCTGGTTGGAAAATATTTGTGGGAAAAAGACTTTCAAAAAAACTGAAACCCCAACATTTTTGGTTTAGGAACCCCAAACTAACATTTTTCAACAAAAACAGCTAAATACACCTCTATCCTGATATAACGCTGTCCTCGGGAGCCAAAAAATCTTACCGCGTTATAGGTGAAACCGTGTTATATCAAACTTGTTTGATCTGCCGGAGTGCGCAGCCCTGCCCCCCCCCCGGAGCACTGCTTTACCTCATTATATCCGAATTCGTGTTATATCGGGTCGTGTTATATCAGGGTAGAGGTGTATTTTTGAGGGTTTGGACAAAAAGTAGATTTTTATTTTAGGAAATCAGATACTTTCTGTGAAAATTTTCACTAGTCAAAAATTCAATTTTACATTTTAAAAAAAAGTTGAAAAATGTTTTGACCAACCCTAATGGTGCCATAGTGATCTGGGGGGAAAACAAACAAGCTTTTGAATGTTCAGCCTTAAAACATCTCCCAGTATAAACCACTTATTCCATAACATTTTCTCTTTGAGCAAATCTGACTATACATATGTTTCTGCATCTGACAAAACATTTGTTTTTAATGGAAAAACAGCTGAATGTGAATAGACCACATTTTGATCTGTAAAGCATTTATAGATGCACACTGTGTAACTGTTTTTTAATAAGGTGGAAAGAATGCAAAAAAAAAAAAGGTTATATTTAATATATTAGCTCTTTCTCAGCTTAAAGAAGAGTGACTATAACTTTTAGGTGCCCAGCTTTAGACATTTTAAAAAGGCCTGATTTTTCAGAAGGCAGGTAATCAGCACTTTTTAAAAATCAGGCTCCTATAAGAAGCCTCAGTTTCAGCACTCAAAATCATTAGATATTTTTTAACATCTTGGGCAGGATTCTCAGCTAACTGTATTGAGTATTCAGCTCAATGCTTTGCATTTGAGTCATAATCAAACTGGATGTAAACAGAACCATACTCAGGGGCCTATGCCTCAGCTGAAAGAGGTCGATTTAATTCACAGCAGCAGGGTTACCACTGTATTCCACACCATGTTGTCAGCCCAGATAAATGAATATAACCTGTGGCAGATCCACCTACCAGCACTTTGCAGCCAATGTTGACAGACAGAGCTGTGCTGTCTCTTGGGTAGGGCGAATCAGGGCGTCTGTTCTGGCCCCGCGCTTTGGGGGCCCCCGCAGGCTGGTGCGATTGTCCGGCACGGTCGGTCCCAGAAGACATAGGCACAGGAACTAGGTGTGCGGGGGTGAGGCAGCACCCCCAGGCTCCCGGCTGCCAGCCCTGCACCCGGGGTATCAGCTGCCAGCCCTGTGCCCGGGGTCTTGGCTGTTGCCCCACAGCAGCAGACAGCTAAGTACCAGGCCGGATCTGTCCCGCCGTCCCAGACGCCAATGCAGAGCAGGGCCCCAAAGCCAGCAGGGGCTGATTTGTCCCGGGCCCCACACCTGTCTAGGGACTGCCCGGTTGACAGAGCTGGTGCCACAGCATTCACAGCATGCCATGCCAGCTCAAGCAAAACAAGGCAGCCACAAAACCCAGCAGTAAACCTTACTCTTCATGGCTTGTCTGCGTGCCCAATATATGGGGTTGCAGATACACACACTTGTAAAAGTACCAGAAGCATGCCAAGCTGCAAATAAGGACAACAATGTGAAATCAACAGGCCCTGCCCAAAATTTCTTGCTGATAATGAAATTATTGTTCCCAATTCATCCAGTTATGTGTTTGACCCAGTTAGATCTTTACTTGCCCACTGAGGGCCTGTGAATGATCAGAATCTTTTCTTGCCACAACATAGACACACTCACTGAATAGTGTCCAAAGCTCAACTTCCACCTGGGACTTAACTTGAATGTTAACTTTAACAGCAACAACAACAAAACATACCCTCGCCCTCCTTCCCCACAGCCTAAGCTTCCTCCTGAACTTGGCTTTTTTCCCTAGGTTTTTTCCCAGCGCGGTCTTTCTGTTCCTACCCCTGTTTTCCTCCCTTTCAAAGAAATACTCAGATCCTTTTTATAAGCCTGAGGTGGCATTAACTGGACCTGGTCTGGTGAGTCAGCAGAAATAATGCCATGTCTCTGTGCAGGTTCCTAGCACCTGACATCAGAGTGAGTCAGCAAAAGCAACTATGCATTCTTAGGAAGGGTCCTAGCACTTGACACCCAGCCACAGACACAGCAGCCTCAGCTCTAAAGGAAGGTACGGGTGTCATTCTTCTTGCACTAAATTGATACCTGGTAAGTAGTTTACTCTTTTTGTGCAGGAAGAATGGTCTTGACCTGGTAATTAGCCCACTAAGATCATGTACTTAGGGTCTAATAACAAGATTTTCTTCTATAAGCTGGTAGCACATCAGTTGGAAGTGACAGAGGAGAGAGACCTTCATGTGTGGGTTGATCACTGCATGATTATAAACCACCAATGTGATGTGGCTGTGAAAAAGGCAAATGCCATCTAGGATGTATCAGGTGAGGCATTTCCAGTAGAGCTAGAGAAGTATTAATGCCATTGTACCAGGCACTGATAAAACCACATTTGGAGTACAGTGTACAGTTCTGGTCACCCATTTTCAAGAAACAGGAATCCAAACTGGAACAGGTGCATAGAAGAACTATTAGGATGATCAAAGGAATGGAGGTCTATTTTATGAGAGGAGACTGGAAGAACTTGGCTTCTTTAGTCAAGCAAAGTGAAGTCTGAGAGGGGATATGATTGCTGTCTATAAATACATAAGGAGTGTAAATACCAGGGAGTGTACGAGAATGGGTATAAACTGAGCATTTAACAAATTCAGGCCAGAAGTTAGAAGGTTTCTAACCATGAGAAGGATGAGGCTCTGGAACAGGCTCCCAATAGGAGTTGTGGAGGCAAACAACACACTTAGTGTTAGGAGAGAGCTGGACAAATGTATGAGTGTGAATGTGTAACTTGTGCCTGCTTGGTGTGAGGTTCTGTCCCCCTCTAGTAGCACCTAGCTCAGCTAGAGATTAATAAGTCTGCTGAAGCCTTGGTTAAGAGCCAGGTGGCTTTTAGTTCATGCAGTAGAGGCTCATGCACTAAGCTTCAGAGGTTCTAGGTTTAAACCCACCATCTGATGACCGGGGTTTGTCAGTTTTACAGTTGTATGACGGGGTTGCTTATGATGTTAGGGGGCAAGCTTAGCAGCCTTGGGGCTCAATTCTGTTCCCCCAGCTACTTGCAGGGGTCAGAAAGGGAGTCCCACTTCCCCCCAATTTCTTCTTCTTCTTTTTTTTTTAATCTCCTTTTTTTGAAGCGTCAGGTATGGCCATCGCTGGAGATGGGACGTTGGGTGGAATGGGCAAGGGCTCTGAGGTGGCACCGAGCATTCTCTCAGATGCTGGGCTGGCTGGGTCTTACTCACAAACTCAGGGTTTAACTGATCACCATTTGTGAGGCTGAGAATGAATTTTCCCCCAGGTGAGATTGGCAGTGACCTTAGGGTTTGGGTTTTTTGTTTGTTTGTTTGTTTTTTCCCCCTTGCTCTGCAGTGTATGGGTGCAGGTCACTTGCCAGGATTGTCTGGATATTTCTCAATCATTTTCCATTGCAAGGCCTCAGGCACTGGTGTACTAGGTTCTTCCCACTCTCTGTGTCACTCAGTGGTCCAGTCCCCCGTGGGCTATAATTACTTTGGGCTAGTGTCGGTTGTTGCGTGTACTGTGTGGATGCTGGGTGGTGCTGATGGCCTGTGAGATACAGGAGGTCAGACTACATGATTTGGTGGTCCATTCTGGCCTTAAACTCTATGACTCATTAGGTAAAGGAAATCATGTCAAAGTTATAAGCTCCTTGTGGCAGGGACTCCTTTTTTGTTGTGTGGATTGTTGGACATACAGTGACATTCTGGCCTATAATTGGGGTCTGTAGGTGCTACCACAATATGAATAAATAATAGCAATCAGCACATCTGGGCAAATAAATTATTTTTTTCAGTTAACTGGCAGTTCTAAAAATAAAAAATAAATGGGGGGTCAGGTCAAACTGAATCAGAAAATTGTAACATTTTTAAGAATCCAAGAAGTCTGTTTTGATTCAAACAAAACATGTTGTTTCATGCAAAATAGTTTGTTTTCAGGCATTTTGTAAGGGCTATGTTAATTAAATGGCTGGTGGTGATACCACCGCTGCATTCCTTATAATTTTATGTGTGACTGTAAAGTGTCACTATGAATGATTATTCATAGTCACTGGGCCAGAGAGCATGAATGTGAGACTGACTCTGGAGCCTGGTGGTCAGGGCACTCATTTAGGATGCAGGAGATCTAAGCCCAAGTCCCTGCTCCAGTGACTATTTAATTATTTATACAAAGTGGAACAACTTCAACTAGAGAGATTGAGAGAGACTCAATCCAGAATGTCCCAGAGCTCTGGGATTAATGTACGCTTCTGGGTAGGGCCGGATTGTGACATTCTGTGGCCCTAAACTATCTAAAGTGTAAGAGGCCCCATACCATTAAAAAAATGAATTTATTATTTTCACAGAAAGGATGTTGAATATATAACCACAAAAGCTTTTTATTTGCATATATACAAAGGCGAAGTTGTAAAAATAGAATAATAATCTAACTAAAACACGTCTTGCAATATGCCTGTTTGCATTATAAAATAGTTTCAAATTAACATTTTCATCTATGATTTCTTAATTAGTAGATATGAAAACTTTTATCTACAGCAACAGAAAAGCAGTTAGTTACACAGACCAGTTTACTTAATGGAAGCAGTACTACCTGCAGTATGTCTGTTTGCACATCACATTAATTTTTACACTGAAATTTAAAACATTTTCTTTCAAAATATTTGGAGAGCAAAGTCATTGATGATGTCCTCAAATTATAAGCTATGGAATGCTTAGGGCAGATAGCTTTTCTTGCAGCATTGTTGCCCGCAGTTCATTCTTGATATATTTCAGTTGAGAAAATGACCTTTCCCCTGAGCAGTTTGTTGCCATTAGACTAAAAAAAAAAAAAGCCACAAAAAAAAAACAGTAAAAAATTTAGTTTTATATTATAAATATTGAGATTTATATATCTATACAACAACAAATAATATATATATGCCGAAAACCTGTGTTATTTTACCAGGATATTTCTGAGAAAGTTAGTGCTAGTCTGTCCATGTTCTCATAGGAAAACAAGAGAGGATATATAATTTTTTCACCACCATGAATAAGGAAAATTATCCTTCTTTTCATATGAATAAATGAAAAAAAATATTTGATTAATTTTGTTAGGGAAATACAAAGTTTATCCAGACTATCTATAAAATATATTTACAAATGTTTATTCCAATTTAATTTTTGCTACAAAACAATTAATTGTTGGGATTTTTCTTTTGCCATACTATAAAAATACAATTTATTATGGATATGATACATGATTTATAAGTCTATATAAGAATTTTTACATAACCTACTACCTATAATATTATCTTCCGTGCTCCAAACCTGCTGAGCAGAAATTCCCAGTCTTTTTTCTAGGCAGACCTCTCTCTTCGCGTTCGCTTCTCTACCCTCTGTCTCCCCCAGGACCACTAATTAATCTCGAGTAAACACCTTGGACACACAGAGTGACAACAAGCAATATGCGCGAAAGAGAAAGAAAGAATTACCAGAAAAAAGACTGGTAATTTCTAGACAGGCATTGAGAAAGTGGGAGAAACTAGTCTATATTCAAGCAAATATAATGAATATTTAATAGCCTATAAATCATATATGCACATAGTCTGAAATAACTTGCTCACCAAGTATTCAGAATATTTTGATATATATGTATATCTTCCTTCAGTTCTCTCAGAACACTCCGTTTATCCTTTCATCAGCACTCTCTGATATTTACTGTGAAGGTTCCCAAAACTGATGGAGGGAAGCCAACACAAATTTATCCTCCTGAAGATCCATTCAACCCAAGTCCATAAATCCATAAAATACACAATTGTATGTATGTACAGATCAAAAGAAGAAAAGACACTAACACTTAAGAAAATGAAAAACAGGAGCAAAGGCACTATACGACTGAGTGTGCTGGACTGTAAACAAAAGATTGGCCATTACCAGCCAAGGGGGAGCACTACACATAATGTCACTCCTAGGACAAGTCCAGTACAGGTATGAGCTTGGCAGGATTGCTTCACGACACTGCCGTCTAAGACCTCACATTTTCCTCAATTTTATCGGCAATGAGATTTTTTATTTATTTAAATAAGTTATGAAGGTACGGTCAGAATTTCACCAGTAGCAGCTGGCCAACAACAGGCTGCCTTAGGAGACTGATAGCAGACATACTTGTAGAAATACTAATTTTACAAGTGCAATTATCTCAGCCCTGGCCTCCCGCCTGTCAATTATGAACAATTAGTGAAGGGTATGGGTAGGGTAAGGGTATTTGTGTAGCTGTGTATATTTTTGTCATATTTGAATAAAAATGACTATATTTAGAGAGAATCTTTTTTTTCCCCATAGCTCTTATTTATCAACCAATTTTGATAAAATTTGAAATGGAGTCAGTGTTTTCTTTGAGGACCAAGTACTATAAACTACCCTCCTGTGGCCCATGCCTACATGCACACACCATGCACAGTTATTGCCCTCCTGTCTGTTACAGATAGACACACAAGCAGTTTCCCCCTCCACGAATACACATATATCACAGTCAATCCATATCTAAATATGCCCATTCTTTATATAGTGCAGTCCCAAACACCAGTGGCTTGGTTGTGAAAGGGGACAGTAAAGATCAATGCCTAAAAATAGAGGAAACAAATATTCAATTAGTATGACATTCTGGGGTGCAAAGCAGACCAGTGAGGGTCTACATCAGCCTCACAATGCTTTGCTGCTGTAGCTCCCACCGAGGTCGCTCACAAATAGCGTGCAGGTCACACCCTGAGCGTCTGTGTGTAGCTGCAGCCTGCCAGCCACACATCAGTGACACTCTGGCTTCCACAAACTTTGGTTACCACTTGCAGGGGAGCCCAACACACTCCCAGTCCCAGATTTCCCCCCAAAATGTATGTTCTGCACTGTCCAGTCCTCTCCTGGACAGTCCAAATATATTAGGTCTGTTACCCATCTAAGGGGACCAATATACAACAGTCTGCTACATTGAATAGAGTTACCCAAACAATTCACATCATTGGATTAGTTTTACTTAAAGAATAAAACAAGTTTATTTACTTACAAAGAGAGAGATTTTAAATGAGCATAAGTATAAGGCATTACAAGAGCAATGCAGATTAAATGCTTCCTAGTACTAAAATTTAACCAAGTAGACTTGGTTCAAGTTGAAACTCTTACCATATGTTTCCAATAATATTGCTCACCAAATTCTCAGGCCAGAATCGGCTCCCAAAATCCAAAGGCTGTTTCTTTTGTCTTCTTGGGTGAAAGACAGAGGCTATGTCTACACTACAGCTTATGTTGGCATAACTTCTGTCGCTCAGGGGTCTGAATAAACCACCACCCTGAGCAACATAAGTTACACTGACATAAGCACCAGTGCAGACAGTGCTATGTTGTTGGTGGGGGAAGCTCTCCCTTCATAGCTACTGCCGCTCGCTCGCAGGGGCTGGAGTAGTTAAGCCAAAGGGAGAGCTGTCTCTCTCCTGTTGATTTAGAGCAGGGGTCTCAAACTCAAATGACCATGAGGGCCACATGAGGACTAGTGCATTGGCCCGAGGGCCACATCACTGACACCCCCCTCGCTGCTCCTGGCCCCGCCCCTGCCCCACCCCTTCCATGAGGCCCCTCCCCTGCCCCATCTCTTCTCCACCTCCTCCTCCAAGTGGTTTTAATAAAATGTATACACACAGTAAAGCCCCCCCACTGCACTGGGTTGCACCACCACTCCACCCCTGCTCTGCCTCTTCCAGGGGTGGTAGGTTTGTAGAAATTTTGGTGGTGCTCAGAACCTGGCCCCCCCCCCCCAACTCCACCTTCACCTGCCTAAGGCTCTGGGAGGGATTTTGGATGGGGGAGGGGGTCTGGGGTGCAGACTCTGGGCTGGGGTAGGGGGTGGGGGTGCAGGCTCTGGGATGGAGTTTGGGGATAGGAGGGGGTGCAGGGGTGAGGGCTGTGGGATGAGGAGTTTGGGGCATTGGAGAGGCTCGGGGCATTGGAGAGGCTCAGGACTAGGGGGGAAGGGCAGCCTGCCCTGGCCCTAGTGGAGGGGGGCACTAGGACCCTGCGGCAGCAGGTGATGCTGGAAGCCGGCAGAGCGGAGTCAGCATGAGCTGCAGGCTCCGGGAGGCAGGGCCTGGAGAGAGACCCAGCCCCAAACATTAGGGAGCAGTGCGCGGGGAGCTTAGCTGCCACATAAAATAACTCGGGGGGGGGGGGGGGGGGGGGGGGGGTGGGGGGGGAGGGGAGGCAGGGGGGGGGGGGCACGTGGGGAGCTTGGTGGGCCGCATGTTTGAGACCCCTGGTTTAGAGTGACAACATTAGGGAACTTTCAGTGGCACAGCTGCACTGCTGTAAACTCTATAGCAAGGGTGGCCAACCTTTGGTTCTGAAGCCACATGCAGCTCCTCAGAAGTTAATATGCGGCTCCTTGTATAGGCACTGACTCTGGGGCTGGAACGACAGGCGCCAACTTTCCAGTGTGCCGGGGGATGCTCACTGCTCAACCCCTGGCTCTGCCACAGGCCCTGCCCCCACTCCATCCCTTCCTCCCCCCTCCCCTGAGCCTGCCATGCCCCCTCCCTCCAGAGCCTCCTGGACGCCAGGAAACAGCTGATCAGGAGGTGCGGGGAGGGAGGGTAGGCACTGATTGGTGGGGCTGTCGGTGGATGAGAGGCGGCAACGTACATTGGTAAATTCTGGCACCTTCTCAGGCTCAGGTTGGCCACCCCTGCTCTATAGTGTAGCCGTACCCAAAGAGGTGGATATACAGAGGTACCTTGGGATGTTTTTGTCCTTCCCTTTGACAGTACAGTGACTTTTTGAAATGCATTTTCCTGAGGGTTACCCCTACCTACAGTTCACTCCCACGGTGTGGCTGGAGACAAGAAGTCTGGTGGTGAAAGGGGTTCCATGCTGGTGTTTGCTAAGATGCAGATCTGTTTGTTCCTGCTCTGCTTCCTTGCCAAAGAATGGCCACTTGCTAGGTGATTGCCCATCAACTTTGATGACACCTGATTAGAGGCGTCAGCTTGTCCTTTGTCATTGAGAAACAGGTTTACCCACTCCCCAGACTTGCCTGGTGAACACACTTCATTCCTGATTTCAGCTTATGTTCATAATTTTACATATAATGTTGTGACATACATTTCACAACGATATTACTGACCAGCGAGGAGTTAGTTTTCAAATGATATCTCACAAGGCATGTTTTGCACAAAGATTACTACAGCGGTGTGTGTAGGGAGTGAATCAGGTGTGTAATCAATCACAGTCACTAGTTGAATGAAATGGAATCTGTAAGACAGAGATGACGACCCACTGTATTCCGCTTGGAGTAAAAGGATGTACCATTGGAAGAATCTGGAACATGTCTAGTATTTATGTAAATGATGGGTAAATTGGTCAGAAAGGAGGTCTATGTGAGTGTAAATGGTAAAGTAGCATAACTTACACTACCTGCTTTATCTTAGGTCTGGTCTAGGGAGTTAGGTCGACGACACAAGACAGCTTACGTCAACCTAATTAACTGCCCTGCTATACCAACTGAATAACTCCCACCACTGTGAGCAGCACAGAGTCAAAATCGATGTAGTTAGACCGCGCAGTCTCAGTGTAGACACTACATTGCTTATGTTGACGGTTAGTGGCTTTTAGGAGCCATCCCACAACACTGACAGTACAATTGATACAAGCGCTCCTGGTGAGGATGTGCCCCACCGACACAAAGAGGAAAGTATAGACATGCACAATCAATGCAATTGCTGCTGCAGCTGTTTGCCAACATATGTTTGGTCAACTTAATCTGGCACTGTAGACATGGCCTTACACTCTCCTGTTAGTTGCTTTTCCTGCTACCCCTTTTATCTTTCTGTCCACTAGTCATACAACTTGGACTTATTTTGCACACGTGAATGCCAAATTGATGCAAGTTGCACATTTTTTCTATGGTTACACTCATTTAGCCCCTTTTCTGACTGGTTTACACTTGATGTGTAGAGCCCTGCATGGGTACAAATTTATATCCGCGTATGCAGATATCCACAGATATAAATTGGTATCCGCGGAACTGCAGGGCTCTCCCACGAACCACAGTGGTGAAAGGAGCAGAATGCAGGGCCGCCGCTCCCAGGAGCCAGCACCCCGTGCCGGCAGCTCTGCCAGCGTGGCTGTACTGCCCCCACCCCTGCCCCCATCCCTTCCATGCAGCTGCCTGCGTCTCCTGTCAGGGAGCATGTGCGCTGCTTGCACACACTAGCGCGACCAGAGACAGCTGCTGGTGAGCCTGGTGCTTGCCTGAGTGGGGTTGGGGGTAGTACAACCATGCCGGAGGATCGGGGTGCTGGCTCCTGGGAGCAGTGGCCTCACATTCTGCTTCTTTCTCCACTGCGGTTCCTGGGAGAGCCCTGCAGTTCCGCGTATACCGATTTATGTCCACGGATATCCACATCCACGCTATAAATTTGTGTCCGTTTAGGGCTCTATTGTTTTGTGATGTATTCCACTTATTGTCACTGCTGAACTTGGCCTTGTACGTTTATGCTATTCTTCCGGTAAGCGGCTGAATAGAAGGTTATTGTCTGACCACTGTCTCACCTCTTGAGGTGCTTGAGAACTACTTCGCATAATGACATTATTTGAAGCTTAGGAACTGGACCAGAACTATGGCTGATGTAACCTAAAGCACAAGGGACAGCGTCTGATCTCTCTTACATAGGCGTATATCTTCAGAGACTCCACAGACTTTAATTCAATTTTTAAACTTTTTAAATGGGACCACAGTCCATCTCACTTATGTATTTTTTTAAATGCACATTTTGAAAGTCATTTGATAATGTACATGGTTTTCACTCCTTTAGATGTATGAAATAAAAGAAGAAGGAGGAATTCTCAAGAAGCTCTATGAAATATGGCACAAAGCTACAAAGCCTCTGCAGCCCAAGGTGCCACAACAAAACAACACAAAGATGAAAAGTTTGTCTTACCCCTTTTCCAGAGAGAAAATATATTTGTGAGTATTTTAAAATGTAAAAGCCATTTAAGCAGACTGTAAAATTCTGTTGGTATCCTTCTTCCACTGTAAAACCTAGTACTTAAGTAAGTATCTGAATCAAAATCCAAGCACCTCTTGACACATCAGATATTTTGGTTCCTGATATGAACTTTGTGGCTTAGGTCCATCTCCACATCTGAGTTGAACTCTGCTCTCACATATGCACGTGCAGCTACTATTGAGGTAAATGAAAGTTGACTGCTTTTAAGCGGAATTTATCCCTATGGGTCAAATTCAAAAGTGAGTCCAAATAAGTCTAGTAGCAGTCTAAGTCTGGTAACCTATGCCATCTGCCACCCCTCACATTACAGTACCTTTCGTCTCACTATTTACTTCCTTCAACTGACATACATGGAGCCTGATTTTCCTCTTAAATTAATGCAAATCAGGAATAAGTCCAGTAAAGTTAATGGAGTTACACTGGTGTAAATGAATGGAGAAGCAGAGCCCCTGGAATTCTCACTCCCTCTTACTTATCATTGTGTAACTTACACACCTTGTCACCTCACCTCTGAATTTGGCCTTATGAGTCAGTTTAATGGAAGGTGAGTTGATGTAAGTTACATGCTGAGAAATGAGAAGAGAGGCATAGCAAGAAAAGCAACTAACAAGAGGATGCAAGATAGGCCAACTCCCTCTTTAACTTGCATCTTCTTTCAGGTCCTTCGTGTGTAAGTTACACTAATGTAGACTACGTTACACATGCACATTAGTAAGATGTAAGGTAGTCTCAGTGAATATGAATCTAACTTATACTGCTTGTTGGTTTTAGTGGGTTTGCACAGGATATAAGTCAATGCAGAATTTCACTCATTGGATGTAACTGCTTCCATTGGATAAGATACTTATGACTGTGCGGGTAACAGAAGGGATTGTATTCAATGAAATAGGTGTGTTTTTAACTTGAATTGAAAGTACCAAATAAATTATGAGTAGGGAAAGTAACCATGCAGTCTAGCTTGTAAAAAATATATAACTTATAAAGAAGCATTTTTTTTTCTTTCTGGTTAGATTAGATTTATGAAAGTAATTAAAATTTGGCCAATACTATGCAAATAAGGAATTCTTGCCACCTGCCCTTCCACCCACAATAATACGTTTGGGCCTAATATGATGTTTAGCAGTTCTTATTACCTCATTAAGAACTGGTTCCCTGCATTTATGTCTGACAAATAAAGTCATATAAATAGAATGACCTACCACATCATTTGTTGCCCTTTCTGACAATTTGCATTAAAACTGAATACATGTTAAGTCAGCTAGAGGGAGTAAACTGGCAAAGTTAATTTCATTGATGAGGATTCCTGAGTTTGTTTAGCAGTTATTTATGTAATAATATAATAATTACATAACTGTTATGGATTGATTGTATGGAAGCAAATATAGTATTGACTTCTTAGTCATCCTGAAAAAGAGTAATGAACATCTGCATTAAGGCTAGTTGAAATCTGATAGCATTAATTAAGTCAAGGAATGTTAGAATACTGTGGTTATTTTATAAGGAAAAAACGTAGAATGTCAGTCTATGTAAACAATAAAAACTTTCTTTACCAAAAGGTATTTTACATTTGGATAATGTTTCTGCATTAACTCCTCCTCCTCCTCCTTTCAACCTGTGTAACCCACAGTCTCCTTAATACACTGAAATATTTGTAGAGTTCAATAGGATCAGGCAACCTTCTATCTTAAGAGACCACCTTAGAGTATCCAGAAATACTACAGTTCTGCTTCACCTCCCTCTCCTTTAAGCAGCTGGTTTTTCTCAAGCCTTTGCTTGAATGGTCACTTAATACAGGTTTTGTTGTAATTGTTTCAGATGGATTCTTAACCAAATGGTTGTATAATCCTAGTCATTAGTAGCATTCATGAAAACGTAACTAATCTTGTCTCTCAACATTTTAAGGTACAACATTAAAGACAAAGACACATTTTTCGACAATGCTACCCGCAGTCGAATAGTAAGTAAACACAAGTGGCCTCAGTATTGATAAAATCTTCTGTGCTCAATGGTATCTGCTTCAACAATGAATGCACCTGGTTCCCCTTCATCAGTATTTGCTTATTGTTTCATAGCAACAGAAAAGTGCAATCAGGTGCGACAGATCCAGACAGTTGGTAAACAAATCATCTGTCTCATTGCTTGGAAAAGAGTGCAGTCTTCATATGTATAATGTTTTCATGTTGTCATGCTTCCTAATGCATTTATTTAGATATTGGTAAATATGTCAATTACTGAAAAGAAGAGCCAGATTCTGCTCTCTCTTAAACTGGTGTAAATCTGGAATAATTCTAATTAATTCCTTGCAGGATTTGGCTACAGGTTTTAGGGCCAGAGCCTAAGAAGGTATAAATCACCCTAGTGCCATTAACTTCAATGGCATTACACTGGTTTACAGCAGCTGAGGATCTGACCTATCTATAGTATTTCTAGGCTCTCTAGATTCATAACATAAGCAAAATTATTACAATATACAGCCAATCATTCATATTCTATACCAAGATAAAAGTAACAGAAAAGTGAACAAAAATAGATACAACTCCTGCTTATCTTATTTCTGTTCCTAGTTCTGCCACTCCCCTGGTGGGTGACCTGTGGCAAGTCACTTCCCCTCTCTGTGACTCAGTTTCATGCTCTGTAAAAATGGGGATAATGATACTGAGCTCCTTTGTATAGCATTTTAAGACCTACTAATGAAAAGTACTATGTGAGAGCTAGGTATTATTTATTTTATTTTATTTTATTTTATTTTATTATTTATTTGAGAGTCTTGATGAAAGTAATGTGGTTGCTTTTGTGAGTAAAGGCAAGTAGAATTTAGCCAAATATCAGTTCTTCTTTCGGGACAACATTTAAAAGCATAGGAAAGACTGAGGCCAGAATCTCAGCTGATGTAAATGGCATAGATTCAATGAAGGCAGTGGAACTTAACAGATGTAAATTAGCACAGGTCTGTTAAAGTCAACGAAGCTACTCAACTTTATACCATGTGAGAATTTGGACTGATATTTTCAACCTTTTCTTCAAGAGAAGATATATAATCTATGAGTTGTGCCTTCTGGAGAGGTTATTGTTAGTAAATATATTACTAAACGAGTGGATTCAAATATTATTCATAGATGTAACTTTCTTAGGTTTTTCTATAGCACTTTAGTAAAACGTTCTATTTACTTCAAAATTTAAATGCAATGGTCTAAACCAGTGTTTCCCAAACTTGGGACACCGCTTGTGTAGGGAAAGCCCCTGGTGGGCTGGGCCGGTTTGTTTACCTGCCACGTCCGCAGGTCTGGCCGATCGCGGCTCCCACTGGCCAAGGTTCGCTGCTCCCACTGGCCGCGGTTCGCTGCTCCAGGCCAATGGGAACTGCTGGAAGCGGCGGCCAGTATGTTCCTCGGCCCGCACCGCTTCCAGCAGCTCCCATTGGCCTGTAGCAGCGAACCGTGGCCAGTGGGAGCCGCGATCGGCCGGACCTGCGGACGTGGCAGGTAAACAAACTGGCCCAGCCCACCAGGGGCTTTCCCTACACAAGCGGCATCCCAAGTTTGGGAAACACTGGTCTAAACAATATATTTATACATAAGTCAAACACAGGATTGGTTTAAATATTGCTACAAATTAACTACAGAAGAATACCTTATTTTTATGTGTAGTTCTGTGGCTTGTGCCAGCACTGTAATTAACTTAATCCTAAGAGATAAAATGTTTGTTGCATCACTGTTTTTTCTTTCTGTAGGTACGTGAAATTTTAAAGCGTACATCTTGTACAAAGGCCGAAAACAGTATGGGTAAGAGAATTAACAATGTTATATCTATGTTGTTTTGAAGATGATTGTTTTCAATACTTTTATTTTAATACAATTTAAAATAATTAAAATATTTGTCTAACAGTATATAAAAATGAACTAATGCATTTTCACATGAACTAGAGATTGAAACAAAATACATATTGTTAACAATAAAATCAGCCCTGAGGATACAGTACTGTCCCTTTTTCTGAGGAACCACATGGTGTTAGAAAGTAAATTGTCATCTTTTGAACAATTACTTTAGAGACTCTCTAGCAGATTAGAAAGATACAAGCCTTTAAATCAACTATGTTCATTTGTGTTGTGAACATAAATCTAAATGAAAGCCAGGCTCATGTTTGTCATTGGTAGCATTGTGAAATTAATGTATAGATACTATGTAAGGAGTATGCTGAAAATACGTTCCTGAAGTCTGTATCAAGGCAGAGTTGACAAACAGCTTTTCTGCCAGATAAAAGATGGTTATTCAGCTATCACATATAAATTAAGCATTGTAATCCAACACAATGGAAACCCATTTACATAGGAAGTTGCAAAGGAGGATGCAAAATGTACAGGGAAGAAGCAGGATTTAGGAAAAACAAGCATTGGGGGGTGGGGTCATGGGGAGGGACGGTGAGTGTTATTGTCCTTGAGAACAGACAATGAACTTAGGAGATATAAGAAGAAGGCAAGGAGACACACCTTTATCCTGCACTTAGGAAGTAAATGGACAGCAGGTTTACATTCATGAAAATAGGATCTCAACCAGGCTTGGTTGAAATGCTGCAAAGGACATTTGGGATGAGATAAATTTCTTTAGACAGAAGGTTAGCCTGTTAAGTTTAGTCTCCAGAAATCATGTTATGATTTTGTTTTATATGTAACCCTCTTGTTTCCATTACCTTCTCTCACTTTCTCTTGCATCTTGAATACTCAATAATAAACTTATAATTGTTTTCACTATAAATATAACTCAGTGCTGTGGTATTATACAAGGAGCTGATCCTAAGTTGAATCATTCAAGCTGGTGTGTACACTGTTCCTCTGGGGACAGTAGACCTGGTATTTCTGTGAGTGTTCTGTAGATAAGAGGCTGGAACTACAGGGAATAGTTCAAAGGGGAAAGGGATATACCTATTGTTAACCTGCAAGGCAAAGTAAGGGCTGGCATAGCCCAGAGGAATTTGTTTGGGTGGCTCACAGGCTGATGTTGTCAGGGAGCTGATATCCAGTTAAGCACCAGCAAGTCTCCCTCTCGCTGGAGGCAGGTGACTCTTTCCTGGGTACTCTGAGAATTGTCACATCTGTGTATAGGTGAAATGAGTGTAGTGCATCATAAATGTGGCCAAATTATATCTCATGCAACTTCTTTGACCTCCATGGAGTTGCACGGTGTGTGGGCAGCACAAAGCTTTGTCCATGGAGTGGGTTACTTTAAGCTGAGGTTAGTTACTAAAAGAAATATTTCATACAATAAAGATAATAGGGTCTGACTTTCCTCTCATACTGGTTTTACACCAAAGTGACTCTATTAAGTTTAATGGCTACTCCAACTTTAGTGAAGTTACTCCTTATTTATATAATCCATTGTGGAAGTGGATTAATCTAAACCACCAAAAGGCACTGGTGCAGGACAAGAGTATCCAGATGTAGAGTTAGCACGGAATAGCTATTGCGCTTTGAATTCACACCCTAGCTTAGACAAGCCCTGAAATGTCTATTTATTTTATGGACTGTGTAGCACATTTGGTTAAAAATATCTGTTATCTCTGGAGTCCTAGGTCCATATTTTACCTTGGGTCACAAGTGATAATGACTCTGGCTTATTTAACCCATCTTACAAAATATGTTACACAGTTCATCAGAATTCATAGTCTATGCTCAAGAGAGATCACAGACTGCAATGGCAGGAGGGATGGCAGTTGGGATTAGAGCTGAATGAATGATTGATTTTTTCAAATTTGCTACTGAATGAAAAAAAATTGGATTGACCCTAAATGGATTTTGTTTGTTTGTTATTCCTTGCCAAAACGAAGCACCCTATGTCCCCCCAGAAAAGTTCAGGTTAAATGGAACAGTTTGTTCTGAGTTGAACAAAACATTTTGTTCAATCATAAATAATGTTTTTCTGTGTTTTTTGTTTTGTGTGGTTTTTTTTTTTTACTTTAAAAAATTAGCTAAATTTCAAAACAAAATGTTTGAAATTAAGTAAAAAAACTTTTCATTTAGAAAATGTGAAAATGAAATATTTTGACTTTTAAAAAAATTATTTAAATTTTATTTTTCGAGCTGAAACTGTTCACCAAATTTGACCTGAAATTTCAAATAGCTTTGGTTGACACAAAACTGCATTTTTCAGTTAGTAAACTACTTTGTCCAAAAATGTTCACGTAGCTCTAATTAGGATTGAGGATTCTGGTTGTTTTCCTGCCATCAAAGTTTTATCCAGACTGACTCTCATCCAGTAAACCCTCAATCTCAACCAAATCATTAGGAATTGACCACTTTGCCTGGGTTGAATGAGATGAAGACATAAAGCTGGATGTCAACAGCATGCTGAGGACCTTTCAGCCCACATATCCAAAGGTCGCCATGCTCATGTTTAACAAGAGGAGAGAAAGATGGACCTTGCAGTACCCTATATGAGTGTGCTCGCAGCGAGGAGGAGCAGTTGCCCAGTACCACTGACTGAAAACACTCAGCAAGAAAGGAACAAAACCATGCAAGACTAGCTCTATCCATCCCCATTTTGGTCCACATGCAAGTTAATAATACCTCACCCTCAATGGTATCTCAGACAGCTGATAGATGTAGCAAAATCATAATGCATACCTGATCCTTATCCATTGCTAGAAGAAGACCATCTACCAGTGCAGTCAGCACAGTCTTTGTTTTATAGAAAGGCTGGCACCCAGATTGACAAGGGTCAAGAAGCAAGTACATATTGTGAAAATTGTCATCATGGCTTTTTCAATAATCTTAACTAAGACTGGAAGATGATGAGATTCTGGGCAATAATTGCAGGTAGTTAGCCTCATGTGATAGTTTCATAAGCAGCATGCATTGAAGAGGTTGCAAAGCTAAGAAGCACTACAATATATACTGTAAGGAATACATCAAACCATTGAACACTGGAATCACTGCAACTTGCCCCAAAGACCATCTCCAATAAGTATGCATTTGTCTTAAAGAACCTCCATAGGAAGATCCCATATGTTTCCAGTACAATTTTATTTAACCTTTGGTTGAAGAGCTAACTCCACTAGCAACCAGTTTTTGTCAGGGCTGTGCAATACCTGCATACAACTCAAACTAATAAGTAGCTGTGTTACCCTTGCCCTCTAACCTGGGGTGCCCTTTACAATGTTTTGCTGCTACAGTACTGCTCACAGACAGTCTCCAGCATGCAAGTCACTCCCAGGTATGTCTGTGGGTGTGCTACAGCCAGCCAGTCTTGGTCGTACTGTAAGGTGACGCCCAACACACTCCCAGTCTTAGATTTTACCACAGAAATGTATGTCCTTTACTGCCCATCGCTTTCCTCGACAATTCAAGTTTAATAAAGTCTGCTTTTTCTTTAATAGAAATAATATACACACAACTTGCCACCTCAAATGGAGTTTCCCAGACACTTCAGTTTAAACACACTAAATTAGACAAAACAATTAAACATGTTTATTAACTGCAAAGAGAGATTTTAAGTGGGTGCAAATAATGAGGTATAAAAGTCAGAAATGATTACAAGAAAATAAAGCTAAACTGCTACTGGTACCTAACTTAACAAACTATATCAGATTCAAGCAAAGTTTCTCACCATATGTTTTCAGCAGTATTATGGACCAAACCCTCTATGTCAGGGCCCCTTCTCCCAAAATTCAGTGAAGGCTTCCTTTGTCACTTCAGGTGTTGTGAATGCGATGGATAGGGAGAGAGAGTCTTGGAGTGTTTGCCCCTCCTTTTTACAGTTTCAGTTCCCCTTTTGAAAAACATTTCCAGCTGGGTACCAAGAGACAAAAAAGTCTATGTGGAAGGATGTTCCTTCACCCATTTGATGACTGTTTAATGTTGAAATGACAGATCTGTTTACCAAACTCAGTCTGGAACATGTGTTAATAACTTCATAGAGTGGAATCTTATAACTTCACATATGAGGTTGCTATATATATTTTATCAGGATGGTATTGACCAGCAAATTATGAGTTTTCAGATGATACCTCACAAGGCATACTTTGTACAAAGATTATTGCAATAGTATGTAGGGTGTGGACACGGGTACATTCTGTCCCATGGGCTTTTTGTGGTGGTTTAAGACAGATGAAGACTGCATGGAGTGCTCAGTCACTGCTCCTTATTTCATGTTGTATTTGAATGGTACGTGGTCCTCGTGGACAGCTTTGACCTTTTGCTTTTGTGTTCCATAGCAATAATTACTGATAATACTAGTTTATTAGACTTCAGCTTCCACTCATTTGAACGTTCTCCTAAGGGGCTATCTCCCCTGGTTGTTGTATGGAAATTAGGAAGTTCCCTAATTCAGTAGTTCCCATTTCTACATTAATTAAATGATTCCTGGATTTAATGATGGTCTCAAGAGCACCATAGATTAGTGGCTCACTGAGTTCCTTAAGCATCCTAATTTTGTTCATCTTTTAGGATTCTGTTACTTCCCTGCCTCACAGATATGGCAATAGAAACAGCGACCCTAATAGCTGCAGTTGTTTTCCACGATCATATGTGTATTATACATATTGAGCAACAGCATAATAACACACTTAACACTTACAACTGGCCCAGTTTGACTGATCAATTCTACAGTTGTACAAGATCACGTCTGCCGCTATTTAGACTGGTGCATGCTGTTGTGCAATAAAAAGTTTAAGGAAATGTTTTCTTCTAACTTAATTTTAAACATGCTATAAGCCATGCAAAGCATCAACTATTCCCTATAGTGGACTTGGTATATTCCAAGTTTGGAGATTTAAAAATCATCCCATTTCTCAGTAATATCAATTGAAATAATGATCAGATTTTGTTTTCTTTGTACAAAGGGGGGAAATGATTAGTAATGTTTGATTAATTCCAAAAATGGATACCAGGATTTTGCTGAAACTTTCCAGAATAATTCTAATTTGGCCATGAGAGATTTGACAGCCCCAAAGAATAACTTTTGTAGATAAATTTTCAGTATAGTGGAAAAATAAGGATCTGAAATACACTAGCAGTCTTAACCTTAACAGTTGTATCATATAATGATGTCTCTGGTTGGGCTGTCCACAGGGACTGAATACGAGGACCTTTGCTCAAATTAAAGGATGAGGTCCATTAGCTCAAAGACAGTGGTGGACTCATACTTCTATGCGTGGTCTAGTCACTAAATGGGGCAAAGAACCATGTTAGCATGGGTTACAGTTGAGTTCTCAAGTGCCTCTTTAGAGCTTCTTGTCATTTTTTCCCATCTAATTTCCCACCTGACATCTGTGTGCTCAGTGGGAGTAAACAGATTCTCTACTGGTGCAACTCTTGTGCACAGCCATGGATCTGGAGAACACAGACCAAATTATTTCCTCCTGTGGGCAGAGTTTTAAATGAAGATAGATAACTTTGCATTGTTATGAAAAAGGAACTTGTGGAAGATCCAGCATTTGGTACATTTAAAACTAGATTTGACCAAAGGTTAGTAAGATTGTTCCCTAGTGTACATTTACTACAACATGGAGACAAACTAGGGCCTTGTCAACAATACAGTTATGTCGTCAAAAGCTGCCTTTTGTCGACAAAACAGTGGATGCGTACACACTGCAAAGTGACTTTTGGCACCAAAAATGCCATTTTCACGATAACATAAAACCACCCTGACGAGAGACATAAGGCATTTTGTGCAAAATTGTTATCGACAAAGTGCCAGTGTAGACACCATGCTTGATTTTAATCGCTTTAATTGGCCTCCAGGAGGTGTCCCGCTATGTCCATCTTGACCGCTCTGGTCAGCAGTTTGAACTCCACTGCTGTGCAGCCAGGTAAATAACCGTCTGTCCCTCCCTCTTAAAAGCCCTGGGAATTTTTGAAATTCCATTTCCTGTTTGCTCAGCCTGGAGAGGTCTCATCACATCTTCGCAGGTGACCATGGTAGGTTACTGCAGCAAATGCTCTCCTGCTTGGATCACTGCAGAGCTGCTGGATTTGCTCAGTATATGGGGAGAGATGGCTGTGCAGTCCCAGCTGCGCTTGAGCCATAGGAATTTTGATACCTACGGGCAGATTTCTTGAGGCTTATGCTATGATCGGGACATGCTGCAGTGGAGAGTGAAGAGAAAGGAGCTGAGGCTGGCATACCATAAGGCAAGGGAGGCAAACTGACGCTCTGGTGCTGCACCTAGGACCTGCCGGTCTATAAGGAGCTTGACATCAGCCAGAGCCCCGTGGATACTTTGGCAGGCCTGGAGGCAGTGGAAAGAAGACCTAACCCGGAGGATGAAGTCATTGATGAAGAGGTGGAGTTAGACAATGATGTGGCGCTCCCAGCAGGGTCTGCCAGTCGGGCAGGCAGCCAGGAACTGTTCTCCACTCCAGAGGTGACTAGCCAGTCACAGTTGCTCTCCAGCGAGCAAGAAGCATGAGAGGAGATGCCTGGTAAGAGGCTGTGGTTTGTGTTGTGCGGAGGTGGATTCAGGGTATAGAAATGTGGGAGGCTGGTTGTGTTTCTGTATGCTGGACATTTCCCTGTGCAGCTAATCAATATGGCAGGGTGTTGATGCATGCCAAGATCTCATGGGAATCCTCCAGAGAGATCTCTAGGAAAGTTTCCTGGAGGTACTCGGCAATCATCTGCCGAAGGTTCCTTGGCACATCTTCTTTGTTCCTTCCCCACTGTAGGAAACTTTCTTGTGCCATTTGGCAATCATTAGTGCAGGGACCAAAGCGTCACACAGGTGAGCAGCATAGGGAGCAGGGCAGAAGCCACAAGCATGTAGTAGATGTGCCTTTGTTTTCCTTCTTAGCCTCAGAATTGAGATGTCTGCTAGAATAACCCCCACCTGAATTTTTTCCCTAGTCAGCTACATCACAACCCTTTCAGAGTGCTCTTTTCCCCATGTCGCACCTCTCCCCTCCCCAGCCAACACTCACCATGCTTTGGGTGTTCGTCAAGATGTGTGCTTGCCAAGGGTCAGTGAGAAAGTGATTGTTATGTTACCAGAGGTGTATTTTACTGAAATGTTTCAATGTTGTGCGTGAATCATGCTTCTGTGCATTGTTCCTTGTGCTTTGGCAGATATGGCCTTGAGGAACACTCTCTCCCCACACACACTTGCATTAATGCAGCCCCCAACAGTCAACTTCCCAACCGACCAGTAGCAGTCTGGAGTCGCCAGCTTCCACACAACAGTTACCACACGCTTCTCTACCGATAGGGCAGCTCTCATTCTGGGGTCATTGCGCCATAGTGCTGGGGCGAGCTCCCCACACTCTTCCAGAAAGGTGGCTTTCTGCATTCAAAAGTTCTGTAGCCACTGCTTGTCATCCCACACCTGCATGACGATACGATCCCACCATTCAGTGCTTGTTTCCCGAGCCCAAAAGCGATAGTCCACCATCTGCAGCTGTTCCATGAATGCCAAAAGCAATCTAAAGTTGCTCCTATCCATATCACACAGCATGTCAGGCAGCTGGGAGTCTTCTTCAGTTAGGAACTTTGTGATTAACTGCACTGCCATCCGCGATGTCTTCATGACAGTTACCAGAGCATAGGAGAGCAGAGCGGGATCCATCCCTTCTCACAAAGATGCCAGGGTGCACAGCAAACAAAGGCCATTGAAAAATGCAGTGAAAGAAAACCAGAAGCCCATGGAATGCTGTGACAGAAAGTAATGCATCATGGGACATTGAGCCCAGTCCCAAGATGTGTCCGCGATTCCGCCTTTCAACAACAACTAGCGGCAGAAGGTGTGAAGCTGGACTGTGGGATAGGTACCCACAGTGAACTGCTCACACTGTCGATGCTAGTGCCCCAAGTGTGGACGTGCTCTTCTGACAGAGGGTGCGAGTGTGAACATGCAATACCGATTTTTATTATAGCGCTTTGAGTGTCGACATAACTTTTGTCGACAAAACTCTGTAGTGTAGACAACGCCTATGTGTCCTAACTGGCCTCCTTCATCACTGGATTCCATGGAAGGAAGTTTGTTAATCATCTGTGGTTTAATGGGGCTACCCTCCGTTGATTGTTGGATCATTTGCAGGGGAATGAGATCTCCAAATTGATTTTTGGGATGGAGCTGAATGTTTGGTCCTTTCATGGCACTTTTCTTTTTTTCAGCTATAGGTCTGTTTAGTGTCTGCCATTGACCTCTACTTCCTTATTTTAAGAGAGACAGAGGTAACTGGCAAGGAAGCAGGGGGGAAAAAAGCTCTCCTTGGACATAGTAACAAACCAGCTTACTGGGGATAAAGCATAGCATGGGAATGAGGCCATTTTAAAGTTATCCCCCGGTTGAGCAGAAAGATAATCTTTTCCCTGCTAAATTAAGAATGACTTCCAGGGCACAAGTCTAATTTCTGAACTGGGCTCGTATTCAGCTTTCGATTATTCATTTGATGATTTTCATTAATATATCTCAGCCCCTGCCATAATTGAATAAAGTGAATACTTTGTAATAATCTATTCCTATCTCTGTTCATTATAAATAGCTATTGACATTTTTTGTTTGTTTCTCTTTAGGTATTACTACATTAATAGCAAACAATGTCTATGATGCAGCATATCCTCTTCATGATGTATGTATACACAATTTAAAATTTAGTTCTCTAACATCAGTGTTAAAAGTTTCATAGCCACTAATAATTATGTCTGAGAGAATACAAAATATCTACCAGCATATTTGTTGTATCCTCATTGTAATAGAAAGTCTTAAAATAAATATATTCAGGTGGTAATTGAACAGTTAAAAAAAAGTCAGTGCAAAACAGCTGAGCAATAGCATTACACTAAAATACTTTTCCTTTTATGACACTTACCATTTTGATTTGTTTTTGTAGGGTGAATATGAAGGCCAAAATGATGACATGAATGAAAGAGAGGTAAAATACTCTACATCATAAATACATTTTTTGTGCTGGATTTGCATAACTTTGAACTAGAGCTGGATGAATACTCCAAGAGCAGTTTCAAATGTTCATTTGAATAAAAACTTCTGAAAATTCATTTCATTGGTATTTGTGAGCCTTTTAATTCATTTTCCCTACTTTCTTTCATGTGATTGATTGTTTATTTGCAAGAATGTTCACACAAAGTTTGGCAATATTTGGGTGAATTTAGTTTCATACGGCTATCTTGAAATTCCTTTTCCCTCTTCCTGTTTAAAAAAGTTCTAGTCAGCCAATCAGGAAGCAAAAACATTGCCATGTGACATAGATAATGACTCCCACACCACAAACAGATGATGATTAGATGAATAATCGGACCTATAGTATTTAACTTTTGTATAAATTTAGAACAAGTACATTTGTAAAAAAATAAATTGGTTTGCAAATAATTTGAACAGAAAAAAGGCTCCATTTGTCAAATTACTTATTCCAATTAGTTCACCCAGGTCTACCCTGTACACATAATAAATTGATAACTATAAAAAAAATGAACCTACTCATACTATTGTTTTAAATGTAGGTGCTAGCTCAGGGGTAGGCAACCTATGGCACGCGTGCCGAAGGCGGCACACAAGCTGATTTTTAGTGGCACCTACACTGCCCAGGTCCTGGCCACCGGTCCGGGGGGCTCTGCATTTTAATTTAATTTTAAATGAAGCTTCTTAAACATTTTAAAAACCGTATTTACTTTTAGTTTAGTTATATATTATAGACTTATAGAAAGAGACCTTCTAAAAATGTTAACATGTTTTACTGGCACGTGAAACCTTAAATTAGAGTGAATAAATGAAAACGCGAAACATCACTTCTGAAAGGTTGCCGACCCCTGTGCTAGCTATTAGAAATGAGCTAAAACATTTAAATACTAGAATCAATTAAGTTCCATTTTATACTTAGTGTGTGCTCATTTTCCCCCACCCCTCTTGAAAGCTTGTATTGAAGCATCTTTACTAATAAGAAAAAGTAATAGGAAATAGGGAGCGGGACAAGGAGAGAC